>NC_133805.1:9345885-9598385 GCF_043250625.1 Sebastes fasciatus | reverse complement strand
TTTCCACACTCAAGTGACACAGGGCAGCTAAATATGTCAGGGATGTTTTGGCACAAACATTAAACAAAAGTAGTGAAAACGTTTGAAAGTGTTGCAGCCACCCACGTTTGCATTTATGTAATTTTATTATCGATATATTATTTTCAAAGTAATCGATACCAAATGAGAAGCTTGTGAGTATCGAAGCATCGATACCACAGTATCGATCCGCCCATCCCTAATCAACACAGCCAACAAAGATGCCGGAGCTACACCGAGTTGCACTAAATTGCAAGTTTGGTTTTGTGTGTTGGCTTTACAGCGACATGAATTAGTTGCATCATAGCAAAGGAGGTGAAATGATATGTAAAAAAACACATTAACCTAAATTTAATCCACAACTTGTCTAATCCTTAACATAGATTAAAGGCGTCAGTATGCTTCAAACAAACTAGTTGGTACCAAGTGTTGTCCGAACACGTCCGAAGGCCAAAATGTAAAAGGATAACAGTGCACACTTTCGAACAGTCTCCCCTCAAAGGTATTCACGGTGTTGCACCCGGTTGTACACATAAAAAGTGACAGAAGAATTTGTGTAAAGAATGAAAAAAGATGCAAAAAGTGTCATCCATATCCCCCCCAAAGTCAAACGCTTTTTCAGACACGTTTGACAATTTGACAAGCACTTCGTTTGAAGCATATCGACACCTCAATAATGCTGGTTAGGCCTGAAAATCTTCGAAGAGGAGAGTAATACATAATATTTTAAAATCTTACCTGTTTTACAAGGGAGATCAGGGCACACGGTGATAGGATCTAAAGCAGAGACAAAGACAGGATGTCAGAGAAAAACAGACAAAACCAAAACAGCTTCATGATCCACTAGATGAAAGTGCTGTAAATAAGGTGTGTTTCCGTATTGAGCGTACCTGGGCAGAGCACGTGTTCAATCTTGTCGATAAACTCATCTGCCACCAGGTCAGCAAAGCGCTTCATGCCCAGCACCCTTCCGTCCTTCTGGCAGGCGATGCTCTTCAGACTCTCATTCTCCTCGATCTGGTCGAACATGTCTCCGATACCGATGGCGCTCACGTCGACGCTGGGATCGCTGCTCACACAAATACAAGAAATGAGATAGAACAGTTGTCGTCTCCACAAATGCTAATTCTAAATCCTAATGTGCAGCCCCAGCACCCCAGGCACCTGCAGAGGTAGGTGAGCAGCGAGTCGTCGTCTCTAGGGTCGAAGCGTCCGTCTGTGATGACAACCACGGTGACGTTGGCTTTGGCCCTGCGGCTGTCCCTGATCAGGTTGTCGTAGGCGTACTTCAGAGCGGACGGAGTCCACGTTCCTCCAGCGATCCACTCCAAGCGCTTCATCGCATCCTGAATAGTGGAGAAGTCACAATGTGAGAGAAGTGTACGTACATGATGTGAGGTCAGAGTGTGTAGCCATTTTGAAGACTTGGGGCGGGTTCGTTGAAAAAAAAAGATCCCAATATAGAAGAGCATCAGCCTTATTCTTTAACGTGGGTCTACCAAACATCGCATCCCAGATTATATGTGTTAGTAAATGACAGAAATATAGTGAGAGGGACACAAATGTAACTGTGATGACTCCCATCTGCATTGTTTGCATGCAGACGGCACATCCGATCCGACAGCACATCAGCCCTGATTAATTAAGACACATCTGGAAAAAGAAGGCAAAAGAACAGTGTGTGCTACACCCCTACAAATACACTTCAAAGCAGTCTGCACATGTGTTTGTGTTTGAGACCTTGAAAGCAGACAGCGAATCAATCTTTGGGTCGTCGAGCTTGATGGCCTGGAAGGTTCCACTGTGACTGTACTGAACAACTCCCACTCTTGTGCCTGCATGGGAACACAAGCAACCGTTAGTGTGTTTACACCAAGTTGGCAGCCATCTATTTCTTTTATGACATACAGACTAATCCTGAAGTGACATAATGCATGTGTACCTGTGTCTGACTGGGGGTCTTTGGCCATGGATCCAAGTCTGTTGATGGTGTTGATGACAAAGTTCTTCTCCAGGGTGAAGTTAGTCAGACCCACTGACTCTGAGCTGTCAATCACAAACACAATGTCCAGGGGGCCGCAGCGTTTCTCACAGTCTGCAGGACGAAAAAACATAAAACTGAGAATCTGACAGCCCCCGATCAGAGCAACGATCAGATCAGGAATGGAAACACGGCGGTAAACAAACTCACCACAGCAGCCACACGTTTCCCTGATGTAGTTCATGACATCACATTCCTGCAGGGAGAAACATTATGTCATTATCTTCATCATGTTTCTGTTGATGTGCCGGTGATAAAAGAGTGGTTAGATGTTATAAATGTTCTTACAGTGAGGCCGGGGTCTCCCTCAGGGCCGGGATCTCCCTGTAGAGGAAAAGAACACACACAATCACATCCTGCCTTTCGGCTTTTGTCCGGTTTAGGATTGCTAGCAGATAATCGGTAACAAGTAAACATATGAAAGCATCCGCTTAGGTTGGCATTTTCTAGCTGGGGTAACACAATAACCATCATTTATAAATGGTAAATATACTCTATATATATATATAGTTAAATAAACTAATAGTTAATAGCTATTTTACTGCTAACAAACAATGAAATGCTAATTAATAATGTTTACTAATTACTAGTAATGCTATACTTTCTGTTATTTTATCATTAGTTTGTGAAAATATGAAATAAATAGTTTATATACTATATATCGTATAATAGCTTATAAGAGACGATATCAGTTACATTAGTAAAGTATTTAATAACAGTTTATATATTATATTAAGTATTCGTTAATGATTACGAAATGATTTGTAAACCTTTAAGAAATTGTTTGCAAAACATATATAAACATTATATATATATATATATATATATATATATATAAAATGTTAGAATGTGTGCAACAATAAACTGTTAAAATAACATCATTTATAGCATTACTAATGATTTGTAGACGGTATGACTTATAATTTCATGGTTTGTTAACAGTAAAATAACTACATTTTAATGAACTATCATTTTACCATTTATAAATGATGGTTATTATAAAGTGTTACCCTTTTAATGTATTTACCTTTCGGTACTTCTTCTCTAATTTGTCAAAAGACTCCGAGCACCAGAGCTCTCTATATCAGTGAGAAGGAAAAACACTTGATTTAGAGTGCGGTTTTTGTATACTTACATCACGCCCAAGCTCTCCTCTTGGCCCCCTCCGGCCAGGTTCACCAAAAGATCCTGGCTCGCCCTGTTGTAGGCAGAAAAAAACTTAGCATCGTGTACCTTCACTGTACGCCTTTTGCTCCAGTAACATCCAACTACAACGAGTTACTCACTGGCTCTCCCTCAGGTCCTTTTTCTCCTGGTCCTCCCTTTTGACCACAGTCTCCTCTGCCGCCGCGGGGTCCACGACCACCGTTCTCTCCTCTCCCGCCCTGCGGAGGAAAGGTTACGTCAGCCAAGCGTTGCCGCTCTACGGCTAGCAGATGTAAAGAGATGAAGTGTTACGTTACCGTTGATCCTCTTCCTCCGGGATAGCTGAAGCCAGGTCTTCCATGGTCTCCCTGAGTAAAGACAAAAAGAAACAGTCAAGACAAACTACAGCTGAAAACAGTCCAAGGAAGATGCTAACACAGAAACACATACCTTTGGTCCAACCAGTCCAGGTTCTCCTCTGGGTCCAGAATCACCAGGGTCACCGCTGCTACCCTGTAATACAAACAGTGTTAATGTAAACCAGATGAGGTAATGTATCTTTTTTCACACGATGCCCAAATAAGACCCTCAACCTACATTTCTCCCGTTCTCTCCTAGTATCCCCGGTGGTCCCCTGGGGCCTGGCAGGCCGTTGTCTCCCTGTTGAGAGGAGAGGAAGTTGACGACAGGTGCAACAGTAGTAGATTAAAGAGCTGTGTATGGTGTTCATATGAAGTGACGGACTTAGGCTGTCTGAGGGGCAGGGGCAAAAAAATTAAAAAGGGCATCAGCTGCGTGCAGAGGGGCACCAGCTTACACAAGTTTTCTAACGTGTAGGGTAACCTCGATGGAACTGCATGAGGTTTTCTCCATTTTAAGGCCACCCTAGAGGACATTTTAACACGTTTCCTCTATTTAAGGGCACCCATTAGTGCACTGCATCTTGTTTTCTCCACTGGAAGGGCACCCTAGATGGCACTTTATTATGTTTTCTCCACTGGAAGGGCACCCTAAAGGGCTCTTTATAATGTTTTCTCCACTGGAAGGGGCACCCTAGAGGGCACTTTATCATGTTTTCTCCACTGGAAGGGGCAACCTAGAGGGCACTTTATCATGTTTTCTCCACTGGAAGGGCACCCTAGATGCCACTTTATTATGTTTTCTCCACTGGAATGGCACCCTAGAGGGCACTTTATAATGTTTTCCCCACTGGAAGGGCACCCTAAAGGGCACTTTATAACATTTTCTCCACTGGAAGGGCACCCTAGATGGCACTTTATATTGTTTTCCCCACTGGAAGGGCACCCTAAAGGGCACTTTATAACATTTTCTCCACTGGAAGGGGCACCCTAGAGGGCACTTTATCATGTTTTCTCCACTGGAAGGGGCAACCTAGAGGGCACTTTATCATGTTTTCTCCACTGGAAGGGGCACCCTAGATGGCACTTTATCATGTTTTCTCCACTGGAAGGGCATCATAGAGGGCACTTTATCATGTTTTCTCCACTGGAAGGGCACCCATTAGTGCACTGCATCATGTTTTCTCCACTGGAAGGGCACCCTAGATGGCACTTTATCATGTTTTCTCCACTGGAAGGGCACCATAGAGGGCACTTTATCATGTTTTCTCCACTGGAAGGGCACCCATTAGTGCACTGCATCTTGTTTTCTCCACTGGAAGGGCACCCTAGATGCCACTTTATTATGTTTTCTCCACTGGAATGGCACCCTAAAGGGCACTTTATAATGTTTTCCCCACTGGAAGGGCACCCTAAAGGGACCTTTATAATGTTTTCTCCACTGAAAGGGCACCCTAAAGGGCACTTTATAACATTTTCTCCACTGGAAGGGCACCCTAGATGGCACTTTATATTGTTTTCTCCACTGGAAGGGCACCCTAAAGGGCACTTTATAACGTTTTCCCCACTGGAAGGGCACCCTAAAGGGCACTTTATCATGTTTTCTCCAATGGAAGGGCACCCTAAAGGGCACTTTATCATGTTTTCTCCACTGGAAGGGCACCCTAGATGGCACTTTATATTGTTTTCTCCACTGGAAGGGCACCCTAAAGGGCACTTTATAATGTTTTCCCCAGTGGAAGGGCACCCTAAAGGGCACTTTATCATGTTTTCTCCACTGGAAGGGCATCCTAGAGGGCACTTTATATTGTTTTCTCCCCCCCTGAGTCCACCAGTGTATGAACATATACAGATTATCAAGATAATACGGCTCTTTTCACCTTCGTTCCTTTGCTTCCTTCTTCACCTGCAAGTCCTCTCCCGCCCTCTGGTCCCATTTCACCCTGAAACAGAAAATCAGCGTTGATCCCCCTAGTGGTGGAGCGATGTATCTCAATGAAACAAGTCATTTGAGCCGCGGCAAGAAATGTTTCACATAAACTTGTACCTTGTCTCCCTTAACGCCATCTGACCCTTGAGCACCCTTTGGCCCAAAGTCTCCTCTTCTCCCCTGGAACACAAGAACAATTCGAAAATCAACACGAAGCCGATGCAGGCGAACGATGAAGGGGAACGATGAAGGGGAACGATGAAGGGGAACGATGAAGGGGAACGATGAAGGGGAACAATGAAGGGGAACAATGAAGGGGAACAATGGTTATGAGTGAATCAGACGTTCCTACCGGCTCTCCATTGCGTCCTTCTTGTCCAGGGGTTCCCTAAGAAAAATGACACACAGGTGAGCTACATGATGCATGTAATGAGTGTTTGCGTGTATATCTGTCTGTGGCGATGAGTCTCACTGGGTTTCCTTTCAGTCCAGGTTCGCCAGGTGATCCAGAACTTCCACTCTCTCCCTGTGGAAGAAGCACCAGAGGTTAGCCCTTTCACCTCCAACACTCCTCAAACCATTCAACATGACCTCAGACCATATATTTGTCCCAGCAAAGAGCAGCCATCCCCGTCCCCGTGTTCTGGTTTACCTTCGGTCCACCCTCTCCGGCCGGGCCAGAGGGACCAGGTCTTCCGGGGCGACCGGCATCACCCTGAAAACAGGACACAAGCACACAAACACACAGTCAATCAGGTTGAGTTTAACCACAGGTTGGATGGCTGATGGATTTTGTTTTAAGTGAAGACAGTGTACCTTGTCTCCTCCAGTTCCTCCGAAACCACGTTCACCGACGTCTCCGGGATGACCATCGGGACCCTGTACAAAGCATCAAACACACACCATAAATAGGCCATAACACAACCCGATATAGACGTACTGATCATTTTAAATCGTCATACTCTGTCGCCTGGGTCTCCTTTGCAGCCGGGAGCACCGATCCGTCCAAGTTTACCCTGGGAAGAAGAAGAAAAAAATTGCATTGCAAGACAAGAGCTTCACTTCAAATTCAGACATCCACTATTTGAAACTTTCAGCACGGAATCAGTTTCAGTAAGTCAGTAAAGATTTTAGGTGGCATTTTGTTCCCTAAAAGTTGCTCCTCAATTTCAGCCTTATAGAGCTCCTACCTTCTGTCCATCTGTCCCATTGCGTCCAAAGATGCCAAGCACTCCCTGACGACATAGAAAAGAGACAATTAGAAGAGAAAGAACCAATACCTCTACAAAATGAATGATAATTAATAGATTCGTTTAGGAAATAAATGGAAAAAAAATCCTACCTTTTTCCCCTGAGAGCCGTACTCTCCCTGTGGGCAGACAGAAGATCAGCAGTTATTTTACGTACGACCAATATGCGCTTATTCATTGACAGATTATGAACTCATCCATCTACAAACGCAGTAATTTATTCCAAGGCTTAAGTCATGCATTGATGAGCTTGATCTACACAAAAGGAAAGTGATGCCTCACCTTATCGCCTAGAAGACCTGGTTCTCCCTACAGAGAGGAAAAAGGGGAAAGAAAAATAGTTTATAACAATATAGACAAAAGCAAACTTTGTCATACTGTAGTGAATAGTGAACGATGGGTAGGTGGATGTTCAAACTTACTTTGGAACCGGGCTGACCGATGGGACCCTCGATACCAGGGTCTCCGGGTCGACCAAACTCTCCTTTCGGACCTGGGTCGCCGTTGTCTCCTTTAGATCCCTGCAAGTTAAAAGGAGAAAATGTGTGTGAGGATGAAAGTGATTAGTGTGCAAATTTGTGTGTGTATGTGCGTGTGTGAAGCTCACTTTTTGTCCTTTGTGGCCATGTGGACCGTGAACCCCTGGTGTCTCCAGACAGGACACTTTGTAACACTGTGTTATACAGGAAATGAAGACAGTCAGCTTTGATGCAGTCTGAAACATAAATCTTTATGATCGTTAGTTACTGTACGTGTGCATTCTCACCTCTGCGTACGCCATATGTTTCTGTGAAAACAAAAGGAACAAGGAGTGAGCATGGAAGAGGCATTGATGGTGTTTTATGTTGTGTCTCTGCGGGTGTGTTTGTGTGTTACCATGGTCTGGATGATGCGGTCGATGGTGTCCGTGTGTATGACGGCTCTGCCCTGGCTCAGATCCACAGCCATGAACTCCCTCCTGTAGACAGACGCTGGAGAGCTGGCGATCTCCTTCAGCGACGTCTCCTCCACGTTCTTCGACGCGGCCACGACAAACACGCGGATGTTTTCGTGCGCCTTATCCGCTGCTGATTTGACACCCGAGCACTTTTCTGCGGTGGAGTGGCCGTCAGTGATGACCACAGCGAAGCGGAGGCTGGGGGATGTGGTTGAGCTCATCATTTTACTGTTCATCTCGTTGAGGGCGCAGTCGATCCAGGTGCCCTTACCCAGGTATTTGATTCCCTTAACACCCTGGAAACAGATACAAGTGTGACCTGTTAAGGCTGGATTACCAGTCGGGAAAAGTCAGTCCAGGGACCCAAGGCCCTCAGGGGCCCTGAAGGTATCAGGTTCTCTCTGTGGTGATTAGTTATCTGTTGATTAATTGATTGATATACACTGAAATGGTACAAGACTAAAGACTTTTACACACGGGTGACGAATAAACAACACGAAAATGTGAAATACTCGCCTGCGAATGTCTACGGCTCTTATTGCGAAAGGTACGAACGGAAGTGGATCTGGTCTGCGCTGCCTTCGTCAAGGTTGAAAGGAGTAATAAAGTTTGCCGTCTTAGCTCGGACTACAGAGCCTCCGAGTTGTTGTTTCATAAATAAAGGCACAACTCAACCCGTTCCGCAAAACATGATTGGTTGATGCCTTTATTCGTGGTGCGAAAGGTCGGAAAATCGAGCTTGTTCCGGAAAAAAAAATAAGCCGCTTTTAGTGTAAGTGTGTAATGGCCTTGAAGGTGGCTTCTGCATTTTAACATAACCACCAGCTGCCGTGTCTAAATCTAGTTTTAAAGGAACAGTTTGACATTTTGCACCTTTATTTGAACCTTGCAACTGCATAGCACGCATCTCACACCATGAGGCCGCAAGGACGATACGTCTATCTTGCAGTTATCAGCAGGTTTTGCTCCGCAGTGCACACTGTGTGAAAAGCTTCTTTAATTCTTTTTTTTCACTAGTTTTTATACAGTCTAGGTTGTGGTGGCCCAAAGCTGATTTTTGTCCCACTGCCCCAAAACAGGTTTACCCAGACTTGATTGTCATTAATGTTAATAAGTGTGTGGTAGGCTAAAAACAAAAACACACTGAAGATGACAACTCTCTACAGATTTGCACTTTTTTCTCCGTATGAAACTCCCATTGGCAGAGGGTCACGGGTCAGAAATCTCCATCCATAGGAAGGAAGGATGTACGTTTAAACAAGATGCAGAACTCCTACAATTCCCTCCATTTAGCTGCCAACATGTGATGTTGCCTGGCGCAGCTTTAACCAGTATTTTACATCATTTGGAGGCTAAATGCCAATGTTTTCAAATTCCTCTAATTCAGCTTGGTTAGGTACATAAAACAAAATGAAATCTGACCAAACTATTTAATCTTTAACTTGATGTTATCTGGGATGTGTAAGCATATGTGTGTGTGTGTGTGTGTGTGTGTGTGTGTGTCACTCACAGTGATGAAAGCGTCCTTGGGTCCGATGGTACTGAACTCATTCTGTATCTGGGAGAAGTGCAGTCCACCGATGTTCCAGTTGACTCGCACGGCACCCCTGAGTTCAGCATCTTCCAAACGCATTGCAAACTGCTCAACGAATTGCTAAAACAACAAGACACAACACGTCATACAACATGGCTGATGCTGCTCACTTGGTCGACTGCCGTTTAGGGTTGATGACACTATGAAACAGGGATATTTTGCGTTGAGACTTAAGTGATAAAATTGCAGATAAACGACGAACCTTGATGCTCTCCACCAGCGCTCCGGGGGGCGGCTCCTGCAGGGCGATGGTCTCAGATGTGTCTATGGTGAAGTACACGTCGATGGGACACTCATTCTTCTCTGCGGGGGGGGACAAAAAAATAACACACATGTAAAGCCTCCATGGAAAATTGCATTTAAATCAGCAAGATGAAATGTCACAAAAAATGTGTTAACATATTAACGTGACATGTTACTATGGCTGCGAGGCAACAAGGGTTCAGTTTGGTGGCACTCACTGCTGCACTCTGATGGCTGGCCGTGCGTCAGGGCGCCAAAGAGAAGACAGAGCGCGATGACCTCTAACCCCAGCATCTTCCTCTTCTCCTGTCTGACACATAAAAGGCACAAAACACACAACTGAACCAACAACAAATTTGTTTATTTCTTTATCTCTCAAAATCAATAAAGTGAAAATAGAAGACAAAAAAACACACTAAAATGGAAAGCCATACATGTGACTGTTTGAAAGCCTAAATCAAGAAACAACGAGACTATGGGATTATTTTTTAAATAAAAAGCATTTAATTGTGTTGTAGTCTGATCATATTTAATTTTCTTATCATTGCACATGCTGTATGATTTTTGTCATGTAGCGTCAGTTGATTGCCAAATAAATCGTTTCTTCATCTAGATGCTGCATCTGGTTTCAGTTTACGCTGTGAGGAACGATCTGCAGACTGTTACCCAGGGAACAAAATGGCTGCCTCAGCGTTATGTAACAGGAGAAAGCATCACATGAGTTGAACATGGCTTTTCTTTCTCGTGTTTAACGGTGGAAATGGAAACCGGAGGAAGAGGTGGCTGATCTCAAGATCAACTGACATTTGCTCCGTTATAGATTATTCATGCAGAAACCTGGACACGTCTTAACATGCTGCCAAACTTCAGTTATAACCAATAAAGGTGAATCAGATCCACTAAATATACACAGTCAGGCCTGACAGGAAGGACTCGCTTTCACCAAATGAAACCTGTACAAGTCCAAGGCTATAAATGTGAACTAATCTTATCTTAACGTAGCACATCATCCTCTCAAGTCAAGACAAATATAGAAACACTTTGGGTGATGACACAGAATGAACAGACTCTGGGAGCAGTTGGCAGCAGACAGCAGGCCGCTGATTGAATACAGCAAGACGAACATTTTGGTTTTAAACCATCAGATTTCACAAGGCCTCAGTCTGCTGCCCTCCAGAGGCCGCCAACCTCTGTTCACTGGCTGTCATTAACCCGTAAGGGGGCCCTGGCACTTTCACCCTGATTTGGTTAAACACAAATTTATATATGCATCATGTAAATTCTGACAAGACATGTAATCATGCAGGACCTCTCGTAAGGCCCCTCGTTATCTCAAGTGTGCATATTCCAAACAAAATCCACAATTAATCAAATTACCACAAAACCAACTGGTTTACACACACTTGGTATGAGGCCTTCAGGGCAGTGCACACTTTGCCTGATTAATAATCCAGCCCTGCTGGCTGTGAGGGAGGGGAAGGCCTCCTGGTACACTCAGCACATACACTGGTAGCAACATGTCAACACAGCCTACTGGTCATCTGTCACTCTACATCAACTCCTAAGATCTCAACCCAGCACGTGTCCACCACTGACAGGACCATCTGCCAACTGAAAAACAAGAGAAACTTCTCTCTCTTGAGAAAACAACTCATAATATAAATGTCAATGTAAAGACATGATGCCATCCCACAAGCGGAGCTATTTGCCTTAAAACGTTTTGTTTTTAAGGAACAGTGTGCAGTATTTAGAGGAGGATCTATTGGCAGAATATGATATTAATAAGTATATTTTCACTATATAATCACCTGAAAATAAGAATTGTGTTTTTGTTACCTAAAGCTGGGGACACACCTAGCCCACAACGAAGAACTAGCGGCAACGAAAGGCCGACTGTTGAATAGCCTCACGTCGCCTTTGTTTTGGCCGACAAGTTGCACTCGAACACACCACAAAGACTACAGCCGACGGCCAGTTAGCATGTACGTTCCACGCCTGCGTGAGATGAAATAACTCTCCACACCAGCAGGCGGCAGTAGTCTGTATTCGTCATTCAAAAAGGGAAACCGGAAGACCAAAGATGGCGGATATACGAGCCGTTGTTACAATACATTCATGAAACAAAGCGGCGTTTGCCGACCATTTCCACACCACTCTCACTCACCACCTAGCTTCATTCCAGACGGCCATGTCATTGTGATAACAATATCCGTGTATTGGAATGATCAGATGAGATGAAGACGACAAATGAGAAGAGCTTTCTGTGTTTGTCTTGACTTTACTCGTTGGCTTGCTTTCCTCACTTACGTTTCTCTTCTCGAGCACTGATTCGTTTAAGCTGAACAGCCAATCAGAGCGATTCAACGCCGCCGATTCAACCTGCTGAATCGGCCGAAAAAACTCAGACACGGGCAGACTAGAACCGACGGTGCGGGACACACTGAAAAAACTAGGCTGACGGACGCTCACCAACGGCGCCAAACTATCCGACCGTCGGCTTGGTGTGTCGGCCTGTAGAATGAGCTGTTTATATCACGGAGCTGGCAGCCATGTTTCTACGGTAAAGTTATGACTTTATTCTGGTAATATTAAAACTTTTTTTCTTGTAAAGTTGTGACTTTATTCTCGTAATATCAGATTTTTTTCCCCTCTCAACGTGTGGCCCCTACCTCACTGCAAATGTTTTGCGGCTCCAGAAAGATTTTTTTTCTTTCTTTTATGCCTAAAATGGCTCTTTTGATAGTAAAGGTTGCCGGCCCCTGTCCTACACGCTTGGCACACGGGAGAAGTTTGAGTTGGTTGCAATCTGCAACCTCACCGCTAGATGCCACCAAATCCTACACACTGCACCTTTAAAACTATTTATTAAAATTTCATGTAATTTGAAGTAAAATAATCTCACATCTGCTGATTTATCCATTTCCACTAAGAGAAAACTATATTTTCAGACACATCATTTTAGGCCTTCTTTAAAACAAAGTGCAGCCCCGAGCTCTGCTGCTCTGCTGTGGCTCCCTCTGGCGGACTGACAGATGTGAGCTGCGGAGGAGTCGCTCCTGCAGATGTTCCCATTCCTCTCCCACTGCCCAGGCCAGGAGGGGAATGAGTGGGAGTCCCTGTAGCCTTTCACCACTGCACAGGTAAATAGCATGCAAAAAAAAAAGAAACATGCAGAGATACCAGCACGACTGATAGAGCCCATAAAACACACACACACACACACACACACACACACACACACACACACTTGTCTTTTTTTATATATTTACTGTATTGTTATTGTTATTATTATATGTATCTTGTACTAATTGTTTATCACTATTATGTATTCATATTATTTCTTTATATTAATCTTGTCTCTAGGTGGAGGCTTCAGAAAAGCCCAGTGTTTTCTTTTTGCCTCTTCCTGCACTGTAAATTATTCATTTCTTTTTTTTGTTATGTTGTATAGTCTTAATGTGCAAAACAAATAAACAAATAAATAAAAAACATCTTCTACTTATGTTTTTTTTTTTCTTGGGCAATTAGTTTGTGGGTTTTTGAAGGAGTTGCTTACTACAAAGTACTACAAAGTTTGGTTTGGCTGAGAAAAAAAACACTCATTTGTGTTGATGAAAGTAAGTTTGAAGACATGCAAAGAGACAGAGATTGAGGGAGACACACAGAAACACACTAAGGAAGAAAGAAGGAGACAGACAGAAAGAGAGACAGAGAGAGAGAGAAACTGGCACATTGTTGTGCGTAAAAGTGCTGCTTACCCAAACTCTCTCCAACAACTTGAAAACTTCGACTGACCCTCTGTAGGTTAACTCCTCATCTCATCAGGAGGGGAAAGAAAGAAAGAAAAAGGTAGACACTGGAGGTATGAAGCCCTGGGATGCAAGTTTCCTTCCCGCAGAAGAAGCTCCGTCCGTCCGTTCGCTCTCCTGTCCCGGTCCAGCCCCAGCAGCACCAGCTCTGGTCCCTCCTCCTGCAGCCTACAGGACGCACGACGCACCGCACAGTGTCCACCGCTGTCCGCTTGGAGGCGCCATGGCTCCGCGCGTAAACACCTGGGAGCGCGCTCCCGTGCGTGCGTGCATGGTGTGCGTGTGTCTCCCTCCCCAAGTCTCATGCTGGACATGAAACAGACATTTCAGGACTACTATTTGCACTGACACTTCTATTTATCTATTTATCTATTTATCTATTTATTTGGTATTTATAAAAGGAGAACTCCTGGAGAGTCATTGGGTTTTTATATATATAGCACTTTTAAAGACCTGATTGCTTTTATACTGCTTTTACTCTGTTAAAGGGACTATTTGTAACTTTCAGAAATGCTTGTTAACAGCGACACCTGTGGCCGTTAAGTCAACGAAAGTCAGCGTCGGGGTTCGCGCTTGTGCTCGCTCTACATAGACACGAACGAGCATCGCTCAAAACAGTGAGGCGACACACGTCAGCTAAAACCACAATATCACTCTATATTTCAGCTGCTTGGCAGTAATGTTAGCTGACCAGACGAAGGTCTCTCCATGAATCACTGCTGATCCTAGTGTTGGCTTTTCCTGCTTCAGCCCCGGAAGAGAAACGTTATTGTCTCCGACTGCGCCCGCAGGGAGACCCCGGCACCCGGTCGGAGACGATAACGTTTCTTGCTGCGGAGCTCCGTCACTTCACAAGACACGGGAAACCTCTGTTGGTCTGGAGGAGCTGCAGCATTTATATCTGCACAAACGTCCACTGTACATTCACTAGATATTCTCAGAGCTAAACTAACTCGTCTGCAGCGTGGAGTGAGCGCGCATGCACGTGAGGTGGAGCGAGACAGCGAGAACGCACGCTGTGTGAGTGAAGGCAAGCAGGCAGAGGAGCAGACTCCGGCCACACGCGAAGTTACAAACAGTCCCTTTAATATCCTGTCATCCACTTTTTATTGTGCTGCACCATCACACTTTGTTCACTGTGTTATGTTCTATGTTTGTGACTGTTTTTTGTATGTCTGTGTCTCCCCCTTTGGCCAATCACCGGTCATTTCATTGAGAGAGAGAGAGCGTTCCTATTGGCTGTGCTCCGGCTGGTGGGCGGTGCTTGGTATTTCCTCAACTGATCTCAACATGGCTGCCGGGTCACAAACTTTCTCATTTTACAGCTGTGGTGGCAGTTTCTGTTAAAACAAGACACAAACCAACGTAACAACTTGTCTTTCAGTGAATTTAATAAAAAGGCATACATTAATAACTAAAGCATCTGCAGATGGACTGCAGATGGACTCACGAGCACAGCCACCTGTTGTGGACTGTGGCAAGTGAGGCCCGAATACAAAGAGTAGTCAGTATTTATACATTTAAAGCATAACATGAAGATAAGTGCAAAGAAGAAAAGAAGAGAAGGATAGAAAGTGTATCAATGCGTCAGCACACAGCAGACAACAGAGCATCACAAGACATAACAAGTATTTCAGCAATCTGTTGTTTGCAGTTACAGAGATCTAAAATGTCAGGTCACTGTCCTATGGTGACAAAGTTGAACATGTGAGGCCCTGAGATTATCTAAAGGTACAGTGTTAAACTGCAGATATGAAAATTGCCATTACACAGCTAAACAGTACACTACAAGATGTTTCTGAAAACATTTGTCCTGCATGGTGTGCGTGTGCCTCCAGTATCACTGCCATGATGAACCAGTAAAAAAGAGCATGCCAAAGCGCAGCTGGAGTTTGGAACAGATCCCCCCCCCCTCGAAGACTCCTTAAACTGCTCAAACAGACTGTGTGATGTAGTAAGAATCAGAGGATGAACACATGGGGCACCCTGGGGACACTGAGCTTTCATGTCCCTGCAGATATAGAGCATTTAGGAGGTTTCTACAGTTAATCTCATACATGTGGTGAATCTGTTTGAAATAGAACAGGATAAAGAGTAGACTGCCCCCCCCTATTCACAAACACACGCACACAAATGGACCTCGCTTGTGTCTGCTGGTCTGGTTGCAATTAACAGGCCGAGTGAGCAGTGAGTTTATACTCAATATAAACACTAACAGGCTGTCCATGAGTCTGCTCACCATGTTTATACGCGTGTAGGTGCTTCGGCCGCCCGTTTGCCTATTTGTACGCCTATGTGTTGGTGGACATGGTGGGAGGTCTCCCCCTGTTACCGTGTATGTACACATCCATCTACACTGTGAATGTGTTCCCTGTCATTTCATTGTTGCTGATCATAAACACTTGTGCGTTATACCCAAGGGTGTCCAATTTGCTTGAATTCTCTGATGTTTGTCTGCAGAGCTGCCAATGCATTAACCAGTAACACTGCCACTAATGTGTTATCCAGACTGGGAGGCGATGTGGGGAACAGGCTTTAACATCCCAGTTCACATCCGTTACATGGGAGGCTATCAGTTCGGAGAGGAAGAGATGGAAAGGGTCATTCGGGGTCATCTGAGTGTCACAGGTGCTGGTGTGAATCCATATTTTTTAAGAATATCACACCAAATGTGGAGACTTTATTCAGACCGGTAGCATGGTGGGAAAAGTGGGGAGACTACTTGTAATATATTGTTAATGTGGACAGATCTTGAATACTTGCATATACGGCACACATGTACACTCTTTATGTGTCTGAACATAAATTGGCTGCTTGTAAATTAGATTAGAACATGGTGCAGATTAAAGCTTCAGTAGAGAACAAGTTTTTGGCATCACTGGGCAAATAATACATAATAACCTTTCAGCATATTGTAATTCAAGTGTTAATAGACTTCTGCACCTCCTCATGGCTCTGTTTTCAGGCTTAAAGATATAACCCCATAACGGGAGACTTTGACCAATCACAGGTCATTTCATTGAGAGAGAGCGTTCCTATTGGCTGCGCTAGCTGGTGGGCGGTGCTTGGTATTTCCTCAACTGATCTGGTCACAAACTTTCTCCTTTTACAGCTAAACAGTACACTACAAGATGTTTCTGAAAACATTTTACGGGAGAAATAGGCATTACAGTAACAGAACATTGATTCATATTTGGATCAGCGCTGCCTAGTTTGACCGTTTGATCGAAGTTCGTGAGTGATTGCAGCTGCTCATAGACGGCAAGGCTCCAGCACGCAGGCTCCAGATGCCATTAGGAGCACCGGAGGACGCAGAGGCACATGATTTTTAGTGATGATATAGTGACCGTTTTATAATCATATTTGCTCCATTTCTACCCACTGCAGCTCTAATGTAGGAACATGTTTTTGATTTGTGTTTATTTTTGTAATTTATTTGTATTTTATTATGATTTTGTAGATATTTTATTTTTATATTATTATTTTGCATATAGGAGTCATTTGATTTGTTGACCAAAATGTCATGTAAAAAATCAATAAAATACTAATTACAAAAAGAAAGGATATCACACCAAAGAGGCAGCCGTTAGACAATGCTGCTTTTGCACACACACGTAGACGTAGCGTAGTTATGCACACAAGTTTTGATGTTTTAATCCCTTCATTTATCTGAAGGTAGAGTGAGCTGTGATCAGTTGGCTGGGGGTGAGACAGCAGTACGCCAAGTGCAGAGAAAAGGAGAGTATAGTAGGAGTAGAAGGGCAGCTGCTGGCCAGAGTTATATTACTCTCTGAAGCTGTTCTCTCTCGTCTTGGCCCAGGAAGAGTTTTTCCTTAAAAAGAGAAGAAGAGAGGAGCGGTGTGTGTGTGTGTGTGTGTGTGTGTGTGTGTGTGTGTGTGCGTGTGCATGTGATGGAGATGGAGAGGGAGGGGGTTCTGGTCTCTCTTAAAAGTGTGACTCATAGAATAGGAATGGCCTCCCTCCCAAATGAGAGTAAACCAGTCTCTGCCTCTCTCTCTCTCTCTCCCCTCTTTCTCACACACACTCTTTCACTCTTTAATTCTTTTTTTTTTATTTTTTATTTCACATGAACTGAAAGAGCGTTTCAGTCTGGGGGGATTTCTGTAATCAGTTCCAGAATCATAAAAAAAGCTCAACTTTTGCCGCAACTTTTTTCCCTCGCTGTTCCGCGGAAAGCCAACACGAGGAACTGACGTGAACTCAAAAGACAAAGCATATGCATGTAATTGCACAAATCCACACAGTCAAACAGCAGATGCATGTTCGTGATATCTGCAGCCTGCACAGATAGGATGGGATGCAGACTGTTCTTCCAGATGTTTTCCAGTGCAGCTCCTGAATCTGAAATGCCATATTGAAGAACAAACAAACAGGATATTGCATTAAACTTATGATAAGCTAACATTTGCTCCTCTTTTCCCTTTGTTTCTTTTTGGAATCTTCTTCCCCCCCTTCCTTCTCCTCCAGATGTGCTTTCTGCTCAGACAAGGCAGCTGGGAGTCGTTATCCCAGTGCATCATGAACACGTACGGTAAAGTCCATGTGCGAGACTTATGTCAGTACCAGTGAATTTCGGTGGAAAAAGGGTTGCGCCGAGGTCTGGGAGTAAGATGGTAGTGAAAAGTCCGGTCGCCAGGGCTTCAGAAAACAAGGAGAGAGGAAATTTGGTCTCAGAAATACCTCCGGGGAGCCAAGGCAAATTTCCGAGGAACAGTCCCCCCTCGCACACCAACACATGGACACATATGCACAAATCACACGTGCACACGCATGCTGTAAAATCCCGCACATAAATATGCATCGCCATGCAAACGGGCACACCCATGCACATGCACGCAAACAAACAAACAAAAACAAACTCAGGGGCTCTGTGGAATGCTTTGATGAGTGCAGTTTTGGCTCCGGATCTTCAAAAATGACCGGAAGGGATGTATCAAACAGTGCAAACACGTACAGAACAGCGCATGTACATGCACACACAAGAATGCACGCTGCGAATACGAAAACAGTGGCTCATAATCAGGACCACAGGAAAAACAACTCAAACTGAGACAGTTCCACTGAAATTCTGCAGAAGTCTGAGTGTGAACAATAATATGAAACATGTGTTTCATTGAGACATAGTTTGGAAGAAGACATTTGGGACATTTGCGTGTCCACATGCGGTGTATTTTCTGCACAAAAAGATGTTTGTAATGATACACTGTTGACCCCTGAAACAGGAATTCTTTCTTCTCTTGCCCCTCTTCAACAGGGAGGTCAGAGGTCAGGCTCAGCTGCAACACAGCAGCCCTGGAAGTGGTAAAGGTGTGTTGCTCAGGGGCTCTTTAGCAGGTAGATACTTGCTGACACAGTGGGTTCGACTTGGGACTTGTATTTAGGGGAGTCTGCCTACTACTCTGTCACTCTGCTGCATCCAGTAGTACAGAATAAATCAGCTTCTTTTGACAACTTTGTTAGTGGTCATTATTACATTTCACTCTCAAAGTTAATTGCCGAGGTCAGCGGGCGTGACGACATCCCTAAAGAATAACAGAGTACAAGAATGAGCAGTCAGGTGTCGGCGGTGTACGACAGGTTGGAAACATACCCTCACTTTTGACGTATTATTTAAACCACTGAGGCTCTGGGTTACTTGGGCACAGAGGGGCTAGAGCAAAATGCTAGCGTCAGCATACTATGACAATGCTCACATGCTGATGTTTAGGAGTAGAGGCGATGGGTCATTTGAGGCAAGCAGAGTGGGGCTTTGCAACAAAGGTAAGTGTGGTTTTAATGGCACTGAGTCTGGATTAGTACATAACATAAAAAAAACTCAGTTGCTGCTGTTATTTGTCTGTCTGTGGCTGGATATAATAGTTTCAAAATGGTGTTTTGTTTTGGCAGCGAGTGTGGGAAAACAACATTGCACATGTCCAAAGCCTTTGGCAATGAAAGCAGATGTGCTTAGCGAAGGGTCAATTGCAGCGGGGCAACAGGTAATCAGCTGATTGTCCCGCCCCTCGAACGCAGAGTGGCCAATCATAGCGTAGCATCGGCCAGCTCCGACCATCTCTGCTTCATAGACGGGTTTCTGTGCAACGCCGTCATCACAGAGATGCGCGCACAGCGAGGGGGCAGAAAGTACGGCAAGTCTAGCGGAGCCAAGCTGCAAAGCAGAGATGACGAGTAGTTGTTGTGCAGTAAACTGCACCGACCACAGAAAAGAGGGATTGACAATGTTTAATAGTCCGAGGGGATCACATGCTACTTTGCTAAAAATAGAAGGAGATTATGGATCCAGACAAGCAATCTAATCACACAGCGCTAGCAAAGCAGCAGGTGATTATGGCGAGCTGTCATGCTCCACAGATCGATAAAAATGAACTGATCAACAACAGGGTGATCGACCCACACTCTAAGGAACTATTTATATATATTAAAGGGACTGTTTGTAAGAATCAGTGCATTTTAAATAGGTCTTTCAGTGACAGGCTGCTTCACCCGCGGTGTGTAAAAGAGAGATACCACAGGTCCTTCTGCTGCTGGAACACTTTATCAACATATAAAAAAGGATCATCTGACCTAACGTGCACAACCGGTGAAAAATATCACTTCATTACCAAGGTGGTAACTGAATTCAACAAAAGGAATATATGATAAATATCGAGTTAATTGTTCGAGTTATGGAGAAGGTGTAGGACCATATACTTCTTCCAACTTCTTTTCGGACATATATAACGTAATATATTTATTTATGTTGATTATTTTTTAATTGATTGTTTACTGTTCATTTTATTTGTTATTCTTATTTTGTTTTTTTACGTAGGTATTTGTTACATGTTCGAAATAAATAATTAATTAAAAATAAAGTGAAACTTGTCACTGTCCGCTCATATTAAACATGAATCCCAATTAGTGTATGAAAATAATATGCAAAATAAGCATATAGTTTGTTATCATGAACGGCCGAATGGTGCGTTGCTTTAAATGCTGCGGCCGCAAGGAATTGTGGGATGTTATTCTCTCGTTTCCTTTGGTAAAGGATGCTCCAGTGTATCCTATGCTGAAGGAGATAATAAAGGAAGCATTGAAGCTCCTTTCCTTAACTTTTGGTGAATTCGAACAGCTCTTATCACGGCTGCTACTGAGGTACTTCCGCGTCTTTTCACTCCGTTAGGAACCTTCCTAAGCAAAAAGGACTATTCGAACGCAACACAGGTGTAAATCTCCACTCTCCACTGAAACACTTGAACACAACAGAGCCATCGTTAGTGTTATTAGTAACACCTGTGCTTTGTCTACTAGGACAAGTCAAAATGTCTGCTGTGAAAAAGGATTGTTGTTTCAGATTTTCTTCATTTTCAGGGTTGGTTTAGTTAAAGTTAAAGTTGTGTAATAGTGACATTCATTACCAGGAAAGGTTGAGAAGGAGATATACATTTTCTAAAACGTTAAACGCCAAAAATACCCGGATGTTGTACTGATTTGGAAAAAATCTCCAGTAAGCATCGGACCAGTCTATCTCGCCTACTGTATCCCATAATGCAACGCGCTGGACCGCTACAGGCTACGGTTACAACAACAGCAGCAGCTAAATACGGCGCGTTTTTTAGATTTTTTGTAGCCATTTCATCACTAAATTCACTTCTGAAAGTTTTTGAGGCGAGAAATCAACTGTGTAGATTATTAATATCGGCAAATTTACGAAGTTAGATGGCCAATCGAACATTTGTTCCACCGTTGTCGGAGTTTAGAAGCTCCACACACTGCCGTGATGGCTAGCAAGCGCCTGCCGGGGTCGTTACCTCTCCAGCCGGGTAGTCACGCTCACAGACCGCTATGAGCTGCTGGAGCTCTTTCAAGAGACCGGTGTCGTAGACAAGAGGCTTTTATTTCCTTGTTGACAGATAGCTTGTTTACATTATAAATTAACAGGAACCTGGAACCACTGTTTAGTTGCTGAAACTGAAAAACCTTTTATGGATCAATATTTAATATTTCCCGTCTCTCCTCGTTGATGATCCTGTTTTTCTCACTTCATTATGAGCTGTTAGAATAAATAGTTTAAACCTGCCGTATCTTATAAAGTAAACAAGCAGAACATAAACAACTAAATCAAAGTTGTATTGTTCCATAATATTGCAGTAGTGATACGAGTTTGTTTTTTTGTCAAGCACTTTAAGAGCTGGTTTAAAGGCTGAAGCTTCATCTAGCATACTGCAAAATACATCACTTTAACCGTCACATACTGCATACTACTGAGGAACGCAGTATGCAGTATGTACTGTATACTGCATACTGCGTTCCTCAGTAGTATGCAGTATGCGGTTTCGAATACAGCCATGCTGCTTCTGCTTTGTAATGATTGTAACAGTGAATACAGACCTACCCTGCTTTACAGGAACAGTGTAGATCCTTCTGTCTGCTTCTCTCTGAAGTCGCTTTTTTCAAAACCTAGACATTTATTCAGGGAGTGCAGTTGAGGGCTCCATAGTACCTCCATGGTGGTAGCTCCATGTGGTGGCTCCATGGTAGCTCCATCGTGGTAGCTCCATGTGGTGGCATCGTGGTAGCTCCATGTGGTAGCGCCATGCATGGTAGCTCCATGGTGGTAGCTCCTCCGTGGTAGCTCCATGCATGGTAGCTCCATGGTGGTAGCTCCTCCGTGGTAGCTCCATGGTAGCTCCATCGATGGTAGCTCCATGTGGTAGCTCCATCATGGTAGCTCCATCCATGGTAGCTTCATGGTGGTAGCTCATCCGTGGTAGCTCCATGGTGGTAGCTCCATGTGGTAGCTCCATCGTGGTAGCTCCATGTGGTAGCTCCATGGTGGTAGCTCCATCGTGGTAGCTCCATGTGGTAGCTCCATCGTGGTAGCTCCATGTGGTAGCTCCATGCATGGTAGCTCCATCCATGGTAGCTCCATGGTGGTAGCTCATCCGTGGTAGCTCCATGGTGTAGCTCCATGGTAGCTCCCTGGTAGCTCTGACAGCATGACAGAGAAGCAGTGAGGGTCTGGGCTTAGTGAAGGCTGATTTTGATAGTATTTTTTTTAAAGGAGATAGTAACGATGTGGATTATCTGCTACAGCACAAATTTGAAAGCAATTCATCCAATAGTTAGGAAATATTAGGAGATATTTCACTTCATACAAAAGTGAAAAATCAACATTGCCATGGAGTCGCACCGCTAGCATAGCTCAAAACTGAGCCTGCAAAGTCTAGTGACCGTTTACAACTGAAAAACTGAATAGTAGTTTTAAAGTTTGCCACCATTTTTATCTTTTTTACGGCGGAGTATTAGGGCCACATTGAGGGGAAAAAAATAAATCTAAGATTTTGAGAATAAAGTCATAAGTTTACGAGAAAAAAGTCGTAGTATTATGAGAATAAAGTCATATAATTATAAAGTAGTAATTTTACGTGTTATTTTAGAAGGGAAATAGAGCAGCTTGCCGCCTGTGTAAAAATGAGGAACGTGGAGCATCTTGTGAAGTTATACTTTAGTTTAGGTTTCACAAATAATGAAATACTTCATCTTTTGGCACATCAGCACCACATCATCATCAGTATCAGGACCTTGAAAAGATTTTGCAAGAAACTGCGTTTATTCCGAAGAAAGAACCACACGGACCTCGATGGAAAGTCATCAAAGTCTGAGAGAGTAAGCGCCATGTCGCTATTGGGCTAAAATCACATTTGTCTTTTTAGGTAAGAGTTGTGGTTCATCATCCAGTGTTTAGATTTCACTGAGAGTGAATCTATGTCAAAGGAGGATCTTATATTTACGCATGCACATATGAAAATGCATCTTTGGAAGCCGCAGATTTGTGTGTTTGGACAAAAGTGAGCGTAGACACTTTGGTGTAGCAACCTTTATTGAAGGAGCTCTTACAACACTACTGAGGTTTGGTATCCTCAGGTAAAAATATCTTCTTGAACAACATGGGTAGAGGCTGATACACTGAGAATAATAGCACCACAGATAATAACAACAACAGTACAGTGACTCTGGGCCACTGATGACAACGAAACTTGAAGGTGTGGAACTTGAGGGGATCTAAAAAGGTACACACCGTTTCCTGTGTGTACGTGGGCGTGAGGAGCTCATAGTCCCACTAGGTTTCTTTTCCAGCCTTCAACCATGACAGATGTTTTCCTACCTCACTGATGAAGCACAGCGGTGTGTGTATGTGTGTGTGTGTGTTTGACAGAGGCCTCCCTGCTGCACAGACAACATAGAACAGGTTTCTGTCAATCTGTCGTTTGAACCAGTGACCCCAGCACAACTGTTTATAGAACAGTCGCCCAAGGCTACACGTAAAAAAATCACCTCCACACACATATTAGACAAGTAGTTGATGTAACCACAGAGATGCTCTCACACACACACACAGAGATACACACACTCGGGCAGAATCACACATGTTGAGTCCAGCTGTCGTGTCCTCATTAGTACCAGGTGAAGTGCTGATGGGTTTTGTTTGGGAGTCTGCCTGATGTCATGTCCTGTCTTCCCTGTTTTCGGCTTGGCGATCGAATAGAGCTTTCAAGTGATGTCGGGTGTGAGTTTTCACCAACTTACGAATAACTCAAGGCTTTTCCAAGTGACCTTTTCAAAACCTAAAAATAAAGTCGGCTGGACAATCGTGCGCCAGTCCTGGAGAGACAGGAGAGTGTAGCCTCGATGAGCCATTTTCAACCCACACTTAGTTAGTTGAAGTAAGGCAGAGCGTGCGTCCAGACTAGCTAAAAGTGATGCGGAATACCTGAGTAGAAATCAGCGCAATGCATTTTAAAAGCTATAAATTTAGTTTAGGCGTGGCCATTACTGATGGCTCTCCAGGACCGAAGCAACCCCCCCTTTGACTTGGGACATTCTTTACCCTGAAATTTGCCTTACAGGCAGCAATTTCTTCCAGTTGTGTACTGTCACAACAAGCTTGTTTAGGTTAGCACCATCATTTGGGTTATAGTCTAATGACCTCAGCATAGAAGGTGGAAATTGTACACGGCAGATAATCTGCCTTGGAGGCTAAACTCAGGGTAAAAAAGTCACAATTTTGTTTCATGAAGACATTTCCATTTGTCTGCCACACAATCATTTGTCATTTTGAGACATTTATTATTTAACCAACACAGTGTACGGTAAATGAGTGAGACTGAATATTCATATTGGGACTAAAAATCTATTGCATGTTGGAGACGGACACCCTGCGGGAGACGGTTTGGTGGAAGACCCCGCGGAGCAGAGAGGCGTAATCTGAGACGCGGAACAGGTGGCGCTGGGCGTAGGTGATGTCGTCCGGCCGCCCCCTGCTCACCAGCGTGCGCAGGTTGACCTCACTGACTTGGCTGCCAATGGCGATGACAAAGAGCTCAATTCCGGCGTCCGATACCTCGCGGACGCGCTTTTCCAGCTCGGCCTCGGTGATGGCCTGAGACCTGCCGTCAGAGAACATCACCAGCTTCTTCTTGCCTCCCGATGCGTCCCCGCGGCCGCGTAGATTCTTGATGGCGAAGTCCATGGCCCCTAGCACGTCGGTGCCGTCATTTTGGAAGGCCGCCTGTTCAATGTTCAAAGACAGCAAGGTCAAATTGGTAGTTGGCGCCTGCTCCATGCGGGTGCTTCGGCTGTACTGGCCCGCGCCCACTTTGACAGTGACACCCCTCTTCCTCTCGCCAGTCAGGAAACGCTCGGCCAAGCGGCGGACAAAGGTCTTGCTTGTTTCGAAGTTCTTCTGGCCCACACTGGCCGAGCTGTCCATCATCACCAAAATCTCGGCACTGTCAGCGAAAGAGACTGCAACAAACACACACAGACGCACAATACATCTGATCAATAGCTGTTTCCAGTGGTTCTGTAAATGTCAGACGTAGCGAGGCGCAAGACAGCCAAATAACATTTATAGACATTTTCAAACTCGGAACTATAAACATTCTAAATGGGTCCCTTTGTATTTCCTGTTTTCAGTGTTTGTGAATTCAGTAGGGTCGTGTCTAGAAGGTAACCTGTAAATTGCGAAATCTTATCTGAAATCTGAGTTTCCCCAACTCACGGGTTACCTTCTAGACAAGCAGTAGCTGAGAGGGGGTAAACTTGGACCAAAGCTGTTGCCCTAGCAACAGAATGGCAATGAAAAGGTCTGTACAATTCACTACATTTCATGGGTTTAAATTGTTTGTTGTTTTATTGGAGCCTTCAAATGGGGTTGTGTTTACCGTGTTCACGAGATGAGTCCATATGAACGCCCCCCTCATGTCGTATTCACGACCTCGTAAGTGGAAAGTTTCTGAAAGCTCAGAGTTCACGACTTGTGAAATGTTTGTTGACGTTGTCAGAAATGGCGGAGCCAATGCAAGTTCATTTTTCGGTGCATAGTAAGTTAATATATTGTAATTTTAGTCGTATATTGTTTTTCTTGATAATTTTATAATATGTCTGAAGAAAATGTTGATATTCCCAATGACCTCATCTTTTTCCTCTGTCATTACGCCTTTACATTTACTGCATTATGTTACCCACTTGCTAGCTTGCTAAATCGTTAGCCTCTGTGGCTTCTAGATGCCGACAGTAACGTTAATATTGCTGTTGCTTAGCAGCAGTGTTCACACGACTTAACCACTTGAACGCCAAGCATATCGTGTACATGACTTCCCGTGTTGTAAACACGAGCTCACGAGTTTCATTTCAACTCTCATTTACTGTGTGTCTTTGTTTTAACTTATTATTTAAATGTACTTTAAACTAATATAGACAAAATGTGAGAAAAGGAGGAAAATGTTACTAAAGATATAAATGGCAAACTGGGTCAACAGCAGTAAGATAAGACATTAAACATTAAAAACAGTTAACCAACCAGTGGTCAGACCTAAAACTTGTATTGTTGAAAAAGAAAAAGAAACTTACTGGGACATTTGTAGTCTGGGCACCTCTTTTCTGAATGAGAGAACAACAGGAGTTAATAAGTTTGTTTATTTGGAGTTGGTACAAAAGATTGACTTGATGGAAATTACCAATGATGTGTGTGTGTGTGTGTGTGTGTGTGTGTGTGTGTGTGTGTGTTTGCGTGCACTTATGTGTGTATGTTTACCTAGACAGATTTTGGCTGTGAGGTTCTGCAGGAAAGTGTCATCTAGCAACACAGCATAGTTGTCCAGGACAAAGGAAAAGCCTGGTTTGGGGTCAGTCTTACAAACCAATTCCCCAAGCTGCTCGATGTTGGGCTCACGGCCTGAGTAGTCCTTCACTCCTAAACCACCCACCTGCAGTGGAGGAAAGAGGTTTTTAGTTTTGCGGGATCTACGAGTGCGGCAAGGACGCTTATAGTGGAAATGAGTTAGCATCCGGTTCCCTCGTCTGGAAGTCAATGGGGTTTTTTTAAAGTTATTTTTTTGGGGGCATTTTTCCATTTTTATGACAGGACAGTGGATAGAGTCTTGAAAGGGGGGAGAGAGAGAGTGGATGCGGAAAGGGCCACAGGCCGGATTCGAACCCGGGCCGCCGCGGTCAGGACCAAGCCTTAATACATGGACGCCCGCTCTACCAACTGAGCTAACCCAGGCGCCGTCAATGGGGTTTTTGAATGGGTTTTTAGTTAGATGCCTGAATAAGGTCTGTGGTTAACACAAGCTTGAGAGATTTTAACGTTTTGTTCTACGATATAAAATACGTCAGTAAATATTCCACTCGTGAATTTTGAAGCTTTTATATGTCTTAAAAAAGGCGGTTTCTAACAAGTGGCTAAATGAGACTACTAAACGTCATCACGCCAACTCGTCCGCCTTTACAGCCTCGTTGCTTATACTCTCGCTCATGTGACCGTGGTGTAGCTCGTTTATAGCCCAACGTTAGCCTTTTACTTCTGCTGATTGCATTCACACTTCTAACATCATAGAAGTGGTGTTCATTTGTGTCGATTATTTTACGGAACAGAACATATCATAAAGGTTTGTTTGCCACAGAGCTTATTTTCTGCAATAACCCAAAACCCAATGGAGCAATCACATTGGCTTTTTGTCGAGGGAACCCAGGGCGATGCTAACTTCTGGTCGGCCTACAAAAATACGTCATCCCTGCAGCACTCTATACGGGCATTCACGACATTTTAGTATCGACTACTCCCAAAAAGTCGTTATAGTCGATAAATCGTGGGAGATGTATCTTTTTTTTTTCAACCAATAACAATGATTAATTCTCGTCAAAAAGGTCTCAAATACAACCAGTAAAGGGTTAACTAATGTAAGCAGAACCCAGCTAGGCTCTGATAGGCTGTTTACAAAATGAGCCACGATCTGATTGGACTAAACCCGGCAAGCTTTTCTGAGCTGGAGATACCTTTTAACTTGCAGTAACGACGCGACTGCAGAAATACCGTTTTCATTATTTATCAATACAAGTTTATCACATTTAATGTTTCTATAATATAATGAGTTTTAAGACTATTCTGTGTCTATCTAGGTGTATTGTACTCACCCGGAGATTTTTACCACAGAGTACGTTGAGGGGAACCTTGTCCCTGATAATATCAGAACGTCCATCAGTGAGAACGATGACGACTTTGTTCTCTTTCTTCATCTCGGCGATGGTGTTGGTCAGAGCATAATCAAGGGCCTCACCCGTGTACGTAGCCTCAGCCAGCCACTGCAATTCTCTCACTTTCCTGTACAAACACACAGACACACACACAGAAATGTTGTCAGTTCAATCACTGCCATTAAAAAAGTCATTGTAGTGCAGCTAGTTTATTGGGAGCAGGAGGAAACGGTTAGCCTCCGTCAAAATTGAGAAGAAATATGCCTACAGTTCGAAATTGTTTTTAACAGTAGCATGGTGTTAGCCAGCAAGCGAGTGTGAAGCAGTTGTTCAAGAAATAGAAAATACAACATTTCTGCTTGTGTACAGATTAAACAAACAAGACACAACGTGTTAGTTATTAATGTTTTAGAGGTGTAGCAGGCTAGCTAGTACACAACGAGACCAGGCTGCACCCGTCTGTACGCTAAGATATAAGCTAATTGCCCTCTGGCTCCAGATCCGTACTTCACATCACGTAGACATATGGTGACATGATTTTTTGATCTTCACGTCATTCTTGGAGAGACAGCCAATATGCGCATCACCCAAAATGTGAAACTATCTATTTAAACTAGCGCTGTCAAACTTAACGCGATAATAAGCCGTTAACGCAAATTCGCCACTAATTTCTTTAACACATTGACGCAACGTGCAATTTTTAAAGCCAAAGGGAAGTTACAGGCATCATCGACTAGAAAACCTAATGAATCCATTGGTACCAACCATGTCATACTAGGAGGTTAAATAACGCTACAAACTTTCGCTAAATTTTGGCGAGGAAAAACTGGCGTGGCCATTTTCAAAGGGGTCCCTTGACCTCTGACCTCAAGATATGTGAATGTAAATGGGTTCTCTGGGTACCCACGAGTCTTCCCTTTACAGACATGCCCACTTTATGATAATCACATGCAGTTTTGGGTAAAGTCATCGTCAAGTCAGCACACTGACACACTGACAGCTGTTGTTGCCTGTTGGGCTGCAGTTTGCCATGTTATGATTTGAGTATATTTTTGATGCTAAATGCAGTACCTGTGAGGGTTTCTGGACAATATTTGTCATTGTTTTGTGTTGTTAATTGATTTCCAATAATAAATATATACACACATTTGCATAAAGCAGCATATTTGCCCACTCCCATGTTGATAAGAGTATTAAATACTCCCTTTATTTTGAACTGATAAAAAATGTGATTAATTTGCAATTAATCGTGATTAAATATTTTAATCGATTGACAGCCTTAATTTAAACCAGAGGTTCACAAACTTTTTCAAATCAAGGACCCCTAAACTGACACAAATTAAACTGTCATCGTGTTACTTATAGATTTAATTATAGTGAAAATAAAGTATTCCCCTTTTTGCTGGGGGTCCCCTTGGAACCGCCTCAATGACCCCTGGGGGTCCCCGGACTTTGGGAACCACTGATTTAAACAACATTTCATTTTCTATTCACAATAAAGACAGTAAATACACAAATGTGTAAATAAGAGAACCGAGATGTAACAAAGTGCTTTTGATAGAGCTAACTATATTCCCTTGCTTACTGTCATTTGCTAAACTAGGCTGAACAGACAACACAACTGAATTGGGTGCAAAGAGATGATTTTATAATTAACCTCTCACTCTTAATATGACAGCACTGTTGAAAATATAAATAGCCAATCCAGAATTAGTAAATTAGAAACTGCATTGCTCGTTCTTGGAAAGGATTAGGGGCTTATTGCAATACTAAAACGCAAATACTGTCTGACTGATGTAAAGTTGTGGCCTGGAGAGGTAACACTGAACCAAGGAAATCAAACCTCGGCAGCAGCGTCGATGACATTGAATCATTTACCGAACCACCACTACAGTACACAGTCAAAGAGCAAGCCAGCAAGGCAGGCAGTGCTCTGGTCGCATGCATTTGAACTCACTGTTTAAATATGTTGAGGTTCCCGACATCGATCAGTCGGACTTTTTCCTGGGCTTGCGATCCACTGTACTGGACGACGCTCAACCCGGACTCATCAGGTGCAAACTGGAAAGAAAAGCAATGCATGGTGACCATGTGTTTTGGTCCGTGTGTGTTATGTCTACAAGCATGTGTTTTGCTCTGTCAACATTTCTGCGTCCCACCCATCCTGACTAATTATATCCAAACTGGAAGAGGAGAGTCACTGGAGAGACATTAAAGCAAGTTCCAAAACCCCAAGACAATTTCTTTCATTCACACTTTCTATTTTGAGGTCTGTTCTCAGGGCAACATCTCGGAAAACAGTTTTCGCAACGTTTTTTTGGTGTAATTTTGAATAAACAACACAATCCACAAAGGTCAAATGCCGGTTATCCTACAGAGGCTAGGCAAAAGATGGATGAATATGAAATATAGTGGAGTTAAACCGATTGTAGGCAGAATATTTTTGGCAACATTAGGCAGAAATTCCATATTAACCTTTTCAGCATATTATAATTCAAGTGTTCTGAGAGAAAACTAGACTTCTGCACCTCCTCTTGGCTCTGTTTTCAGGCTTTAAAACATCTAGCCCATGACGAGAAACTTTGGCCAATCACAGGTCATTTCAGAGAGAGAGCGTTCCTATTGGCTGTTCATTCAACGGAGGCAGCTGTCAATCACTCGTGAACTCCGATCAAACGGTCAAACTAGGCAGCGCTGATCAAATATGAATCAATATTCTGTTACTGTCTCATGCACTCCTGTCAGGATATAATGACCGTTTTATAAAAATAACTTTTTTAAAATCATATTTGCTCCATTTCTACCCACTGATGCTTTTAAACCAGAGATAAACAGCTCGGACATTACCTTGAGTTGCTGGTCTTTGCTCAGCCTGTCTATGACTGTGATGATAAAGTCTTTGGAGAGTTCAAAGTTTGAGGAGCCGATACTCTCTGAGCTGTCCACGATGAACGCCAGGTCCAAAGGTGCACACTTACACTCTGGAGACACACACATAAGCAAAACCAAAAAAGGATCAGGATAAGCCACGGAGCAAAAGAGAACATTCCAAATTATGACGGTGACTTTGTTTTAGATTGAGCACAAACTTACCACAACAAGCTGCGACGCGATTAGGAGAGGATGGGGGAAAGAAAAACACAAATCAAAGTTAATTAACTGGGCAGTAACAAAAAACATAACCTGCGTTACCCTCACATTCTTCAGGTTTCGATTGCTAATCAGGCCCAAAGTTGAAAAGGGCAAAGTGTTTAACGTGGAGTTCATGTGGCTTCATTTCAGTCGAGCGTTTCGACTTACAGCAGAGCTTCATGATGATGTCCAGAATTTCACATTCCTGAAGAGAGAGAGAGAGGGAGTACAATGTTACAGTACAGCAATGCACTGTTAAATCACATTACATAACTTTATGTAGACTAGACTGTTTCAAGCTGCTCCAGAATGAAAAATAAAACACTACAACGGTGATATTTTACTCAGAGGAGTCGTCGGTGCTCAGGAAATTGAATGTGTGGCTTTTGGACTGAACATACAGTATCAGTTTTAGAGTCAAAGCTAGCACAGCCTCGAGGGGGGACTTAAATCTGTGGTGCTTAGCCGACCTTTCCTGCGGGCGAAAAATGAGGGCGACGGTTCAGATTAAATGGACTGATAAGATTCTTTTTATACTCACATCAGTTCCTGGTGGTCCAGGAGGCCCAGAAGGTCCCTGAAGAGAGAGGAAGAACGAGGGAGAAGAGAAGATAGGGGGGGATTGAGTGATTCATAGATGTGTTTATCTGTTTCAAAAAGAACTGGCCAGACAAAAGTTAAGCTGGTCTGACTTCAAGATGACAGAATAAAAAAAATAAAAAGTGATTCTTTGGAAAAACCATTACTCCTTTGACTGCAAACCAGAATCCCTCAGTCATCGAAACCCACATCCACACCCACACATTTGGTATCTTTCTGCAAACAACATGTGAGAATCTTCCCAAAGTTCATTGCCACAGCGTTTTATTTTTATTTTTTCACTCGGCTGCAGGGAAACCATCTGTTTTGTTTTAACAGACATTGAACTCAGTTTAAGAGCATTCTTTTCGGTGACAAAGACGCCAGTGTAGCTTGCATGTGTGTGTGTGTGAGAGAGAGAGAGAGAGAGAGAGAGAGAGACTACCGTTAATTGCAGACGAGAGAAACTGTCTCGAGAATACATGACGCAAACTGTTCATACAGAAAAATATGCAGCAGAGACACAAGCCAGAGGAGAGGTGGAAAGAAGAGAGGAAAATAGGGAGAAGGAGGAGAGACAGAAAGTAGGGGAAAGTGTGAAAGGGTAGAGTTTAAGGAGAACATGTCTGCATGCACGATGTTATATTTAGATCCGATCTTTGTTCATCTTTTCACATGATCCAATACCACAAGATTTCACTTGCCAGTTGGTGAAAAGGAAAAGGAATTACACCATCTTTCCGACATACTGTAAGCCAAACTAAGGGATGCCATTTTCTTTTATGTCTTTGCATGCGGTTTGATGTTATGTTGAGTGGTGAGATTAGCTAACCTCAGCTCAGTTACTGGGATAAGTGTCAACCTCTGCCCACAGGTAGGGAAACACACAACCCTGGGTTACGAAAGGTCATGTGATATTCTGTATTTCTATATTCAATGTCAATGAATCCCATAAAAAGACCAAAACCAACAATTGATCCTACTAACAAGTAGCACCTGTGTTTTACAGCTTATTCCTCCTTGACACAGAGCTCCATTGTTGTCCAAAAACTATTAAAAACACATCAGTGAGCTATTATCATGAGCACAGGCACTGCAGTTTATTTTATTTACTGTTCTGGTGCTGTCAATACCTATTAGAGCACCAAATGTGTATTAATCCACAGCTGAAAATAGTTCCCAACAAATACAAATTTTCTCCTATTATTATTATTTCCACGAATACTTTTTTAAGTCTTTAGTGGGAGCAAAATGCTTGAGGCTGAGTAAGTCACACACACTAACACATTGTTGGTTTGGCTTTGTAAATATGTAAATTAAAATGTGACTAATCTATGCTAATCTAATATGGAGCTTTTTTCCTATCTTTAATCAAGAGCGTGGTCTTTCAATTTGAGAGCATGACTCATTGATTTCACGTTCAGATTTTGTAATGCTTTCCCTCAAAACCCTGTCCTCGCACTCAAGTAGCCTCTGCTTGCACTTGGATTTGCTCTGCTTCTGCTCAAACTGAATGCTCGTATGCACTCAAGATACGTTGTTGCTTACACAGATTTCCTGCGCTCCAGCATCAGCCCTTCTCCTCGCACTCGGGCTGCTGCTGTGCGCTTGTGAAGCTCTCAGATTTCTCCTCTGCTCTCGGATGTTTTGTGTGCAATAAGCCTGTCAAAATTCTCCAACCAATAGAATGCCAGGCGTAGCGTTGACCAATGAAATGATCCCTGCCTTGTTGCAGGTGTGTCCTCAAGGAAATGTAGCCTCTCTATGGCCTCTATCTACTTGGCATGGAGAGGAGGTTGTGTTGCTCTGGCTCTATCTATTTGGCGTGGAGAGGAGGTTGTGTCGCACTGGCCCTATCTAGCTGGCATGGAGAGGAGGTTGTGTTGCTCTGGCTCTATCTATTTGGTGTGGAGAGGAGGTTGTGTTGCTCTGGATCTATCTAGCTGGCATGGAGAGGAGGTCGTGTTGCTCTGGCTCTATCTACTTGGCATGGAGAGGAGGTCGTGTTGCTCTGGCTCTATCTACTTGGCATGGAGAGGAGGTCGTGTTGCTCTGGCTCTATCTACTTGGCGTGGAGAGGAGGTCGTGTTGCATTGGCTCTCACATATGTTCACATTACATGTATTCATTTTTGGTCATATGGATTTTCTATGTTGTATTTTCACTACGTTGTTACTCTGTGCACACGACATCTATTGCACATTTGTCCATCCTGGAAGGGGGATCCCTCCTCTGTTGCTCTTCCTGAGGTTTCGTACCTGATGGGCGGTTACTCTTTAACTGGGCGCATCCACTTCCGCCCTCCAAAGCTTTATTATATGTACTTCCCCTTGCTTTCTTTTCAACTTTTTGGAATAAGAGGACAGTTAATATATAAACCAGCACCTGTACTTTTGTTTTTTTTACTGCTCTCAAATTGAAAGATCACGTTCTTGAATAAAGATAAAAAAAAAACTCTACAATCTTTAACATAATGTTCTCTTGATGGTATTTACAACAGTAAAACAGTAAAATGACCCCAAAACTATGTTTGAATGTCAGAGTAGGTTAAGGGTTTAGAGGGAGGGGTCTGCTTTATATGTGTGGACAGCAGTCCCTCCAGAGTCTCAACTTGCACACACACACACACAGTCAGCTCATGCTGGGGCTCCATGGTATTCTTACCGGATTGCCCTCGGGTCCTCGGTGACCTTTGGCCCCTTTAGGTCCTCCAGGTCCTGGGTCGGTGTTCTGTGAAAAGAGAAAATTAAAGGAGATTGAGAGAGAGGCCCATACATGCAATGAGTTTCTTTCTCTTTGTTTTTACAAGAGTACAAGGTGCTACAAGGATGGAAACACTTTATAGTTATACTACAATGTTTTTATACGGTCTCTATGTTGAATGTGTACTGCTATAAAAATCAGTCACGGTCTGGGGCGTAATTTAATTCTTTTATGACATGATGACAGCTTTGTGTCCTATAGGTATGTTTTATAAATTAGGAAGTCTTCATATGGCTGCAGGCCAGCTATGTGCATGTGCTGCTTCTCTTCTCGTCTTTAGTAACACTCAAATCTTTTCACGGCATTACTGACAGTGTTAGCCATGATCAGCCTGCAGTACAACTGTACTGTTGTACTGTTCAATCCATTGCATTGAATAAGGCTTGGTGCTTAAAAAATTATATTAAAAAAATGTCTAATACTGGATTGACTATTGCTATAAATACTTAGTTCTGCCAAAAAAAGGTGGTACTAAACAGGCCTTTAGTTTTTTTTCTGACTGGGAAGTCATAGGAAGCCACTCAAGTGAAAACTGACTTGGTGTCTTTGATTTGTCTTTGATAAGAATTCTTGCTGCTGTATTTGGGGCTGCTACTGAATTTGTAATGCTGCAATTTGTAAGGTCTGAGAAGAAAACATCACGGTAGTCTAGTCTGGATAACAGACGCGTGAATGAAATTATGCACCTGACTACAAATGGACATAACAGAGAAGGTTGAAAGCTTGAGGACGTCATTCATGTGTTGAAAAAGAAGTTCTCCAACAGCTAAACGGTGGTTTAACAACACTCAGTTTGGAGAAATAATCTGGACCACCTGGTGGGATAGCAATGTAAATCCGGGTGTCATCAGCATAAAAACGGAAATTTACATGAAATTCATGGCGGATGTGACCAAATAGGGGCATAACACAGTGAGAAAAGTAATGGTCCTTAAATGGAGTCTTGAGATACTGCCACTGGAAAGAATGTGACAATGAGAGAAAGTGTTTTATAGATTACAGTGCGTGTTCAGGGGGTTGGATGATATAGTTAAATTATTCTATCACAGAAAATATAATTTTGTATCACGATAGCAATATATTGTGATATAGTACATGTTTTGGAATAGGGATGCTCATTTTGAAAGATTTTCTTAACCGATAACCGACCCTCATTAACCGATTATTAACCGTTAACTGACAAGATTTGTGCCTCGTACCAGCTGCAAGAGCACAACAGATATTCGTTGATGGTAGTCCCCAGTTCACCCGTCCAGGAACGTTAATTTAGCACTTTTGCATTTATCTGGTGGCTGCAGTTACAAAGTTACTTTGCAGATCAAAATTTTTGCTGAACATGTGAAAACCTTGTGGGTGTGCAGGGCCTTTAACTAAAAAGTTCAGCCAATATTTGACTGTATTTCATTTAGGCTTATCTGAAATGTCAAAAAGGGCTACAGTATATGTCACAAGACGTAGCGCTTTTTAGAAAATGGAATGAACACATCGGAACAGTTTCAAAGAGTAGAGTCAGTCTGAGAAAAGCCTCTGAATCCAGTTCAAATCTTAATTGAGGCCAGGTCTGGTCCTGTCTGGCTCACTTATCTGCCACACCAGCAAGGCTGCAGGGACAGAGAGAGTAGCCGAAGCCCCTGCAGCTGCTGCTCTCTGACCCACAGCTGATCGCTGTGAGATTACACTGATGTGTGGAGAATAAAGAGCTTAAACACTGAAAATCAAGTTCCATCTTCCTACAGACACTGTTACACACTATAAAGGTTCTCTATGCGATATCCAGAGCATTAATATAGTATATATATAATTGTCTATGTAAAGATATAGAGGAGTAATGTCTACCTGAGCAGAGGATGAAGCCGGGCCGACAGCACGTACCTTTTAGTGTATGTTCGTGCATGTGAGCGTGCCCTACTGGCGTCATCACGAAAGCGTAGCACCCACCCTCCAGCCCCCCAGGTTAACACTGTCAGCTCTGTCAGCATTGTTGCGGTTGTTAGCACCGTTAGCTGCGAGCCACTGGCTCAGCCGTCGCCATGTTGAGAGCCGTGCGGAGGCAATAGATATGCTCCAAATCTCGCATTTAGTAGCTTTAGAGAAATGTGGACATCGTGGTTTGAGGAAGTTGGCAGACAGCTGCAGAGAATTTCAAATTGATGCAAAATTGAGAGCGGATACCGCGCATAATGGAGTTATGAAACAGCTTTCAAAATGTCCTGCAAACACATGTGCAGATTCAAGGGTAGCAGATGTTTTAAAGAACGTATTTACTCACGTACAATATTGAACTCTTTAACAAGCTCATTTTTTAGAAAGAGCTGCATGTATTTCTCTTCAGCAAAAAAAAACTGAGAAGGTTTTGAAAAGTTTTGTCTACACAGTTTCTCTCCTCTCTGCTCCAAATACGTTTTGATTGATAGTCACATAAATATGTTATTTGTAACTCAACGTGCCGGACAGAAATGAAATGCAGCGAGAGATAGAGGGTCACAAATCATCACAATTAATTCATTTTACTTTTTGATCGGAGCTGCAAGCCGACTCAAACTAGCAGATATGCACTGCTGCTATACAACCACCGACCTACAGTGGACAGATATGAAAGAGAAAGAGAGACAGAGAGCGAAGGTAATGCCAACCACCTGGCTTTTAACTCACACACACACACACACACACACACACACACACACACACACACACACACACACACACGCATAGTTGCTGTCAGCCTTGAATAAGTACAGACACACACACACATGCACATACCTGTATATACACACACGTTTCCTATTACTACACGCTCTCAACTTCAAACACTCTGATGTAAAGAACATGGGCCATATCATCCACAGTTACACACACGTCCTGACCCCGACTCAGATTTGACGACACACAGCCAGATGTGACCGTTTGTCGTACCTTGACGAATATATCGTGTATATTATCATTCCACAGTGCGTTAGCTAACAAGTTAAAAAGGTGAACAAGTCAAAAGATCCGTCTCCACCTTTATTTTCTCTGACACACTTCTGTGTGTACCCCCCCGAGCCCTCTGACCAGGGAAAGTGCAGGCAACAAAGTACATGCCTGCACAGTGTGAAAATATTTAAACAATTTAAAGTCCTGTCGCTCAAAAATCACAATGAAACCAGCGGCATTAGGCTCTTTGGATATGTTGTTGGCCAGTTTGGTGTCTCATGATTTCAAGTCAAACTGGTAACTGTTTCTTCCATTGTACTGTCCAAAACAGCGAGTGTAAAACTCGTGGAAACAAACGAGTGATTGTTCAGAGAAACGGATATAACCGACTGTTAATAGAGAAAATAAGAGTTGGATGAATGCCTCTAGGGATAAGTGAAGTTTAATGGATTCAGGTTTTTTTTTTTCCAATGAGATGATCTTATTATGTATTTTTATAAAGGACATGGTCATGGACTGAACAATGGAACAGCAGCAGGGGGAAGATTAGAGATATTTTGTTAAAGGCAATAGTTTGACATTTTGGGATATGCGCTCGTTCGCTTTTATGCCAAGAGTTAGATGAGAAGATTGATACCAATCTCATGTATTGCCAAGTTAGCTTAGTTTAGCATAAAGCCTGGAAACAGGGGGAATCAGTTAGCCTGGCTCTAGGGGTCACTGCTTCAGGCAAAAATAAAAAGTCAGGCAGATAACCTCCCGTAAACTCTTCATTTGTTGTATGAATTAAACAAGATTATGTCTCAAAGTTACTACGAGGAACTTTACGAGGACCTACAAAAGTTAACAAGACCATCAGCGAAAAGATAGGCTATTTCTATTTAGTTATTCTTAATGCTGGTCATCGGTGCCACCGGGTCCGATTCTAGAGAATTCAGACAAAATCATGCAGGTTCACCAGAAACTCCTTCAGCTCAGACTCCAGCAACCAGCCCACCGCGGACAGACCCAAATCCGGCTTCTCTGCTGCCTTCGACCTGCAGTCGGATCTCCGGCGGGAGGGACTCTGGTGCTCGGAAACACTACCGCTTTTGTCCACAGGGACCGCCAAAATCAACACAAAATTAAAGTTCCTCGTAGTAACTTTAAAGGTGCAATTCATATCGTTGTATTTACGCAACGTTGTTTTTAAGCAACGTTGTTTTTAAGCAACGTTGTTTTTAAGCAACGTTGTTTTTAAGCAACGTTGTTTTTAAGCAACGTTGTTTTTACGCAATGTTGTTTTTACGCGACGTTGTTTCACGCGACGTTGTTTCACGCGACGTTGTTTCACGCGACGTTGTTTCACGCGACGTTGTTTCACGCGACGTTGTTTCACGCAACGTTGTTTCACGCAACGTTGTTTCACGCAACGTTGTTTTACGCAACGTTGTTTTACGCAATGTTGTTTTACGCAACGTTGTTTTTACGCAACGTTTTTTAACGCAACGTTGTTTTACGCAACGTTGTTTTACGCAACGTTGTTTTACGCAACGTTGTTTTACGCAACGTTGTTTTACGCAACGCTGTAACAACGCTGTAACAACGCTGTAACAACGTTTGTTACATTACGTAAGAAAGTCTGCTATGATCGGTTATTTATTTACAAGAGTTACGTTGTTACGGTTGCTGCAGTTGTTACAATTCGCGGTTACGTTATTACGTTAATTATTTTAACACAAACTATGTTTTTTTTTCTAAACTTAACCAAGTAGTTTTGTTGCCTAAACCTAACCAATCGTTTCACAACGTTAAACATGTGGCATTGTGTGTTTCTGCAAGCGTGATATGAGGCTAAAATGAAACATATTCATGAAATATATTTTTGTTTCAGACACCTCGACATTCAACGTATCCTGTGGTTTGCAGAATCGTACAAGGTCAACATTTTTTCTGACAACTGGGTTGATACAGTACAATAGTTCATAGATTACGTTCTAATCTAACAAATATCTTTATAATGCATTTCTCTTGTGTTGGTCTTTCACATTACTAAGACTGTAGAAGTGTAAAATATAATAGACTACGTCAAATTATACCAAGGGACATACATGAGGGGGTCCCATGTACATTTTCTATCTTGTAAGGGGTCCGTGGCTGAAAAAAGATTGAGAACCTCTGCATAAGAGGACCATATGGGTGATTGTGTATGTTTTTTCCCATCTACTTTACATTCCTGACAACCATTTTCCAAAGCTCACCACGAGTTTATAGACTAATTTGGGCGTGGTGTTGATTATTTATATTTCCGTAAGGGGAGCAGTCTAGATAAAGTCAATGGAGCAAAACAAACTTCAAGTCGCACTAGCAAGTTTGAAATCAAGAAGATTTTGGGAAATGTTTTAAGTTGGTGATATGGCACTTTACAATCAAGCTGAGGTTTACGGTCCTTTAAACATATCTGTAGAATCAGTTAGAGAGGTTATGAGATGTTTCCTGTATGCTGCTGTCACTACTCAAGGACAAGCACAATAAGGAAAAGGTAAACACTGGAAAGACTGGGTGAATTATACTCACATTGAGAGCACACATCTAATCCTGCTCTGTGCTACAGAACCACAAGTTCCTGATGAGTGGTAAACTGAACTGACACTGTAAATCCAAAGTTTACAACGTGTGACTCCTCTCGAAGAAAAGAGGGTCTGGGTGCGCTGATGTTCGGATGAGAGAAATTACAAACGTGTGTTTATGCCGTGAAACATGAACCTTGGAAATGCAATTATTTTAAAGTTAACGTGAACAACTTAAACTCGGGGTTAAAGTGTTAAAACGGGCACACTATATGGAAACGGGTGATCACACACATGTACGGTTGCTATGCACACTCGCTCACACACACACCAACAAAATGATGCTGTCCCTTCATCGTTTCTGCTCATTTCCTGGTATCCTTGACAACGACATATACACAGCTGCATCTGCTCAAAGCCCTCTTCCCCAAAGACACACACACACACACACACACACACACACACACACACACACACACACACACACACACACACACACACACACACACACACACACACACACACACACACACACACACACACAAAAAATGTGTTCAGATCTACTTAAGAAAGCATTTCCAGCTGCAGAACAGAAGGAGAGTGTAAGAGCGAGATGGCTGGACTTAGCAAAATAAGAGTAAAATATGTGAGGGGCTAAAGCAGAAAAACAAAATGAAAGACTTATTATGTATTATTCTAAGCGTTAAAAAAGACCAATAAAAAAGAAATATGTATTATGCGCCAATAAAACGAGACACGTGACTCACATCCTGTCAGCACTCTCTGCCAAGAAGGGATTTAGGAAAGATAGAAAATGAGATCAAGAGCGAGGAGCAACTGCAAAGAGGAGACAAGTCAGAAGCGGACACTCACATCTGTGCCTGGTTCTCCGGCGTCTCCATCGTCTCCTTTGGGTCCAGGGGTTCCCCTGCCACCCTGAAGGTAACGCAGCAAAATGTCAGAGGTCAAGTGAGCATGACAATTTCACACCGTTGGCAGTGAACTTCAAACATGGACGCTCATATTCAGTGTAGACATGTAAATGTAGAGCTTAGCTCATATTCCTAAAGAATATATCTGTTGTGAACACATGTCTGCCCAACAACTGAATTCTAATTAAAGTGAAAGTTAAAATAGAAATTTGAAAGACAACTTACCGGCTCACCAGCGTCTCCGCGGGGCCCGGGATAACCCTAACAAAAAAGACAAATGTTCAGAATCTACAAAATGTCCATGGAGGACAGTGTGTCACACGACATGCAGTAACTATTAACACTCACCTGGAAACCAGGACAACCTGCAGTGCCATTTCCTGGAGCACCATCTCCTCCCTGAAATTAAGAAAGAGATACTCTTACATACACACACACATACAGAAACCTCTTGGCAGCGAATATGATGGATGGCACACATCTGTCTCCCACACATCTGTCTCCCACACTCACCCTCTCCCCCATCTGGCCTCTGTCTCCCGGAGCTCCTTTGATTCCTCTCGGTCCTTTTTTTCCCTTGGTGATGAAAGGATTGATAAGATTAGAAACATGTGAAATGTGACGTGCCGTGTGTTTGTTGAAAACATTTGGATGTTGCCAAGACATTGTGTGTGTGTGAACAAAACAATCGACATGTACTGTAGCAGAATGGCTTGAAGGGTTTACGTAACAATCATTTAATGCAATCTGTTACAGGTTGTCGTTGGCCGATCGCCTGGATCGTGTAATAATGTGTGTAATATACATGATTTATGATAATAACAGGCTATTTTTTATTGCAGTTCATACAGTAAACTGCACATTTTTATGGATTTTGGATTTAAATCAATGGCGTTGGAGCTCCTCCGGTTTAGGATTTCAAATCTTAAAGCCCCTGAAAAAGCAGCTTCAAATCGTCAGTATTTCTCTATAACATTAATGACTTAATAAGCACTGTTTGAAAAACATCTTCTTCTATTACTTCTTATGAGTTAAACACTCAAAATCTCTTAAGCTGAGTTATCTGTAACATAAAAAATTCATTAGGGGCCTTGTTTGATCAGATTTAATTAACAGTGACCTCACAACCCACCAACTGTCATCAGATTCTGATTCAAACGTCGCTAAATCCTGATTGGTGCACAGACGTATGTGACATCACCTTTTTTCCAACTGAGCCACGCCCACTTGAAACGAGGAGAAGAGGTCAGATGACATCACTGTTCTAACATGTGTTCAAGTGGGATCGCGTCACTAACAGTAAGAAGCTGAATGAGTAAATGTGTTTTCAGTGCCTTTAAGCGTAATGTACGCTTATCAGTGATCCATGTGTGTGTGTGTGTGTGTGTGTACGTCCTGTTGGACTCACTTCAGGTCCAGGTGAGCCTTCATCTCCCCTGTAGCCAGGAGACCCGGCCTTGCCAGACTCGCCCTGGAAAACAACAACACCGTTAATGAGACACAGTTAAAACACTTTCTCCAACAAAAACAACCACATAAAGCACACTGAAAAAAACTGGCAACGTGCTTTGACACCATTTTGAACCAACACAACCTACAAACACAAAGTCCCACCGCATGTTCGGGACATCTTTTAAGACTTTTTCATTGATTGTATTCTGTTCATATTCTGAACTAACTTTTTAACACCATGTTTTAAAAAAAATAAAATAAAGATATGACAATGGTTATAGTTATCATTCACAACTACGGCTCCCATGAGTCTTTGGCATTGGCAAAGTATTACAATTTGACGGCAAGTGAAACAGAAGCTAGCCGGAACTGTCTCAAACTTACGAGTTACTTAAAGGGAAATACACCCATTTTCAAAATTCATACATGTTATTCCTATGGTCTAAGACAGCCCAAAAATATTAGTAAACATGAACAATGTTCTCCCAAATCCAAAAACCAGACTAAAATCAGTCTCCCATTCATTGTCTATGGAGCAGCTCCAGACTTTGTACCCGATGACATCACAAGTTTGAGTTTTAGCACTCTAGTTTTTGAGAATGTATGTTGTTGCATGTATGAATTTTGAAAATGGGTGTAGTTCCCCTTAAATACGAGGTTGGAAATCTGTTTTTTACTGCCCTCTCTGGTTGACAGTTGCAAGGCAACAGACCAGTAACCACACCCAGCAGTGATGTCACAGTGTCCTGGAGTACACCTGTACATCACTGCAGCAAGGTGAGGAGTTAAACCACTGGAGGTCAGCAAAAACAAGATTTACAGTCTCTGCTAGGTGATTCATTAAAGACACATTCTTTCAATTAAAATATCATAACTTCTCATTTCCATTTATTTGGCCATCATTTCTATTGATTATAATAGCATTGTACTAAGATCTGGCAACACGGCAGCATCCTTGCAACAGTAAATTGAAGCATTAGTTGCTAGCTGATTTGGTAATCTGTCAACTAGATTAATCTGAAATTCTACAGAAGTGATTATTTTTATGTATGGATTTTTTTTTTTAGCTCAAGTGTCACATCCTAATCAGAATAAGATCACAGCTTGTCAATTTGTGATCAATTCAATGAGTTAATTGTCCACAGATCTGCCGCTAGCATCGTTAGCCTCCCATTAGCCTGTTTTGAAGTTGAAGTTTCACATAGTTTTTAACATGTTGACGCAACATTGCAACATTTTAGGTGAAACACTTGTTTGGAATCAGGTAAGAAGATCGATGCTAAGGTCATCTCTGTGCATTCATGGTTGAGATTGAGACATGGTCAACCTAGCTTAGCACAAAGACAAGACTGGACGCATGGGGAAACAGTTACGTGTTAAAGTGAGCTCTGCCAAAAGTGAAAAAAGTACTCCTTCCAAACGTTCAAAGCTGCCTGATTTACACATTGTATCTTGTGCATTTGACGCATAATTTATAGAAATGCAAAACAAGGCGTTGTAGTTAATAAAAGGATTTAAGCTTTTTTGACTGGAGCTATTTCCTGGCGAACAACAGCTGGGTCCAGCTGCTGCATGCAGCGCCTCAGTCCTGTCCTAACAGTGAAGTCCCACTGTTGAAATGGAACAAATCACTTGAATATGTAAATAGGAAAGTTTTAGAGTTCCTGGAGGCCAATTTTTTAAACTTTTGTTCAAGGCTAACTGTTTGCCCGTTTCCAGTGTCTGCTAAGCTGGGCTGAATCAAAACCGGACCTATCTATGTACTGGATGCACAGAGTTGAATTCTCATCTGACTCATCTGAAATTAAAGAGGACCTATTGTGCTTTTATGCGTTTTCCCTTTCCTTTAGTGTGTTATATAGTGTTTTTGTGCACGTAAAAGGTCTGCAAAGTTACAAAGTCCAAAGTCCCCACAGTAACAATGCTCATGGACTGCCTGAAACGCCTCGCTTTAAGTCCCGCCTTTTCTTCCGTAACGTGGTGATGTCACCAAGTCACACATTTGCATAATACCTGCCTAGCAACTAGTTTGGCACGCCCTCAAACAAAGCTAGTTAGAGCGGAGCCGGAGCAGAGTCCGAAGAGTTTGGTTGGGTTGACCAATCACAACAGTGGGCCAGCTCACCAATAAGTCAGAATAAGCTATTTGCATAAATATCAGAGTGCTTCTTTAATTTCAAGTTTATTTCAATTAAGTGCTGTACACATTTAATACAGTGTACTATGGCTCATTTAATGAGTGCAAATGATGTCCAGCACATTACTGTATGTGAGGATACCGTTTTTTCCTGAGTGTTATGAGGTAGGCCCAACATGTCAGTTATTCCATGTTTTCTGTACTATTCAGTCCTTTGCTATTCATTCAGCTCTGATGAGGAGAGGAGGCCCAGCAGAAAGCACAAAAGAGCCATTGAAAGTTCTGACATCACGGAGGTTACCACAACTAATGCTTGTAACGTATTATTATTATTACACTGCCTGGTGCCTTATAAAGAAAACCATACTGAGGCTTTGGCTCGAGCCGACGGAGAGAAGAACTGAGTCAGAGGGGAAAGACTGAGTGTAGATGTTCCCAGGAGGAGTAGAAACTGAGAACGAGAGAGGGGAGAGGCAGCCAGGTTCGCCTCTGTTTAAGCTTCTGCCCAATCTACTCCCCCCCTCAACATGAAATATGAATGCACATGCACATGCACGCACGCTAGGAAGCATACGCGCACTCAGGCACAAGTTCCCCTCTCCGACTGGAAAAAAAGAGGATGCTGCCAGAGGGAAAAGTGGGTGGTTCGTACTTGGGACTGTGCCGCCTCCTGAACCTCTAAACAACAGGCTAATGAACAGTGGTACTGTAGCTCCTGTGTGTCTATGTAAATGTGTGTGTGATTATATTTGAGTGTGTCTTACAGGGTCTCCGTTGGGGCCAGCTGTGCCCTCCCTCCCCTGATCTCCACGGGGTCCTGGCTCCCCCTGGTAAGGAAAAGAACAAATGTAAAAAGCTATAGGCATTCAAGACAGTAATAATAGACAAGAGAAGCAGACAGAGCCAAGTTTTAAACAAAGTTAGATCAGTAGGAGTACATGGGGAATTACTTTATAAAAACACCATTCCATTAAGACCAGTGCGGTTAAAGTTGACTCAATACATCTGCCAAACAGCATTTCCCATGAATTTCTAAGGAGGAAGGTCTAATCTTCATCCCTACTCATCATCATCATCCTTATCATCACTTACCGCATCTCCTCTGGGACCCCTGTTCCCACGAGATCCTTGCTCTCCCTTCTCTCCAATTAGTCCCTACAAGAGATTTCAAAGATGTCAACTCATATTTTGGCGGCTGTCACGAACACAAACACACTCATTTAAAGTCAATATTAATCTTATATTTACTCCCTCGCCGCGTTTCCCATCCCCTCCAGGTGCGCCCTGAAACACACACACACATAACAGGATGTTAGACGAGCCATCAGAGATCACAAAGTTGATGTTTCTTGGCGTTGTCGGCAGCTTCATCGCTTACATCATCACCGCGCTCTCCTTTGTCCCCGTTGCTTCCGAGAGGGCCCTGATCACCCTGTCATGACACAGATATTCACACATGTATTATCATATTTCTTGCTTCGTACAGATCTGTCTCTTGTATTCATTCTCTTCGCACTGATTTACCGGAGGACCCAGCGGGCCATAGTTTCCAGGCCTTCCTGGTTCGCCGTCTCTTCCAGTATCTCCCTGAAACAAGCATACGATGTCTTATAACAGACCAACGAAAAGGCTTTTTGAAATCTTCAAGAGCACAGGTTTATATTTCTTTCATATATCTTACTTTTCCTCCTTTCAGTCCATAAGGACCAGGGTCTCCCTTTGGTCCAGGCTCTCCCTGCAGGCCCTGGAAGCAGAAAACACAGTCTCTCAGTACATGATCACAAGCAGCTGAAGCCACAACACTCAATCTCGGTGGCCCACCGTGCACGTACGCACACGTATGCGTGTGTGCTTGTTTACAGTATGACTATATGGCTTCATTTAAACAATCTGACAGCAGGGAATGTAAACGCGGCAGTGATTAAGAGCCAACGGCTTCAGTCCGCCTGCAGCAAGGCGCGATGCTGGTCAGGGCTGCACCGAGGGAGGTATTCCTAAACATGCAACTGTGGCTAATGGCTAATCTGTAAACAATGTGTCTGAGCCTCAGGCAGAAAGGGAAATGGCTGAGTGTGTGTGTCTGTTCAAGAGAGACACCAAACTAGAAAGACTCACAGAGTGTGTGTGCCCTAACACCTACACATCTGTGTATTTGCAGTCGTTAAACCTGATGTCAGTGTCTTGATTCAGTGTTTGGTTCCCATCTGGTTGGGATTCAAACGGTCTGCAATGTGTGACATTAGCGCAACTAGGCCGAAATGCAAGACCGTAACAGTGGGATTACGAGATGTACGACTCACGTCTGATCCAGGAGATCCTTTACAGCCGGAAAGACCAGAGAAACCAGCTTCACCCTAATGAGGAAAACCAGAGAAACATATCTTCAAACAACTTTATAAGATCAACAAAAGAAAGACAGCCAGATAACCAGAGCTTATATTGTTTGGATGTTCGGGTCTATAACTCACCTTGCGTCCATCGGTTCCATCATTTCCCCTTAGACCTTTGTCTCCCTGGGATGTAGCGAGAGATAAAGAAGATTTAGTGGAAGAGAATAAAAGTGATAGAAGAATAATTTAACCATTAACTTTCAGAGCAATCACAGACAGGAGAGCAACCCTATGGAGGAAGAGCTCACCTTGAAGCCTTTGTGTCCTCTTTCACCCTGCAGAATACACACACAACGTGAGTCAGCCATGGATTATACAGTACAGCAACCCTCGAACATCTTGTTTAAGTATACTTTTTGTGTTTTTGTGTTCTGATAGTACCTTTCCTCCTCTGCCACCACGGTCTCCCTGGAAACAGAAATACACACGTCAGAATAATCATCATCACACGCAGCAAAAAGAAATACATTATAAATACATTCAGGCTTACGTTTGCGAATGTTTCCTCCAACAAACTTCCTGTTTTTTTTCTGGGTAATAAACATTTCTTTGAAGCTTAAAAGGTGGATAAGGGCCATCACATGGAAATGGCTGCAGACAAAACCTCCAACAAAGGAGGACTGGACTGGCATGGAGAAACTGACCTTTATCTTTAGACTACAATATGAACATATGTAAAACACTGTAAAACAGTGGCCTATAATACGTGCCTATAATGGTGAGTTCACACCAAGAGCGAAGCAAACTTTTTGTGCTGCACGATTACATACAAAGTCAAGGCAAAGAGATGCAAATTTGCGCCGGGCGACTGTGAATGGCGCAACGCGAACACGTGTCATTTGTGTATTCACAGGAGCTGAAATATTTCAACTCGAGCGAGAAATTGACGCAACGCTGTGACGCGAAAGCTTATCAGCATTGAGATTCTCCTCCTGTCGTCGCTGACATCCTGACGTTGCTGAATCAGAAATAGAGGAAAAAAATATTGTATCTGTTTGTGGGCACCCAGAGCTACGATAGTACATCATATCTGTACAGAGACCGGTGACTCTGTGTATAAATGTATGTGTATAAACCACAGATTGACGTATTTATGCCTAAATGACTTAATCTTGAGAGTTTATGGAGCAGCTGCATAGCCTGGCACTGATTGATCTGAACTCCATTCAGAAAACAAGCAATTTAAAAGTTGTTTGCTTGACAAAGCATGAATTCAGACTTTTTACAAATCGGCATCATTATGGCATCATTATATTTCGGCATAGTTTTGATCCGTTTATTGCAATAAATCACAGCACAATCTGTTTATGTTGGCTTCGTACCGCAGTAGCGACGTGTGGCTTGCTAGATACAGTGAAATGGTACTGTATGTGAAACACAGCTCGTCGCCGGGTTATGTTATGAACCCACACGAGATGGCGTTTGGTTTTCTGACATATCTGGGAATTGCACAACATGTGCAAAGCAGCAACAGTGATTATTTCTTCCATGGTTGATGGCGGAAAGAAAAGTTGTTGGTAGCTATGGAGACAAGCTTCTTTTCTCCGGCATGTCGAGCGCTAATGAACACAAAAGTTACCGGCGGTCAAACTCACGCGAGTAAAGCGAGGCGAAAATTCGCTTCGCTCTTGGTCTGAACACAGCATAAGATGTAACCCATTACGTATGTCACTTAAAGACTCTGTTCCTGTTCCCAGCATTGTTTCACTCTACCTTCATTCCAGTGTAACCAACAGGACCAGGATCTCCAACGTTGCCCTGTAACATAGAGATAGAAATATTAGATCATCTGAATGACACGTCCATTAAGCCTGCATGACAAATCCAAATAGATGTGATGATTGTTTTGTCCTTTTGCATGCATGTTGGTATGTTGGGGATGGTGTTGGTGTTGGTGTTGGTGGTGATGGTGGAGGACAACGGTGAAAGACACCTACCACGGCACCAATATTTCCTTTCTCTCCTGGCATCCCTGGTCGTCCCGTTTCTCCCTGTAGAGAGGCAACAAAATAAAAGATGAGACGATGTAAAGTTCTCTACATTTGTGCATTTTCCTGACAACCATCTCTAGTGCAACTGAATGCATTGGGTGCATTGGTTGTTTTCATATTATATCATCACACCTTAAAGCCAGGGTCTCCTTTTGGTCCCTCAGGCCCTCCTGGAGCCTGCAGACAAAACAATAAAACACAAAAAGTGAAACAACCGTTCAAAAAAACACAGCCGGAGAAGAATTTATGTTGGCATTACAATAATAAATGGCATACTTACATTGCAGTCGAAAGAGCAACACTGTGGGGGAAAAAAAGAAAAGAGAGATTATGTGTCTCTATGTCTCCATATATGAAGAAGAGTTTGGGCTATTCTTGATAAATCTAAGAAGGAGACATGGCATGACACTGTGTTTTCTGGTCTGATCACAAGTGATACTTAGTTTAACTGTAAGATGACAGCATGGCTGGACAATATGTCCAATATTTAAGAAATAACTGCAGTGATTTTGTTGGAGATACAAAAGTAGGCAAGATTGTGAATATCACTGCAATCTCAGTTGGCTTTTTATGTACTCATTGCAGCTTCCTGTAGCGGTCCTGAGTGACCCCTCCTTGTTTCCTGAGTATGAGAGAGTTTAGGAGGCCAGCAATAACAAGACTTAATACTGAGAAAGAACAAGAAATCTAAGAAAAAGAAAGAAATCTAAATCTAAACATCCTAACTACATTTATTCCACTAAATTAACAACTCTAGTAGCCACAAAGTCATTTGGTTTGTAAACATTTTTAAGCCACGACGTTTAGCCAGTATACAACAATTTGTCTTAATTCAAGTTGCATGAGCAAAACTTGTCCCAAACAATTCTGCTGTTGGGAGGAAAAATATCACGATACCAACTGCCAAGAAAGTTATTGATGACCTTTTTTAGCCACGTTGCTCAGCCCTAAACGAGAACAAGATCTGCAGTAGAGCAGTGTAATGTGTTACCACATTAATTGTACAAAATTTATTAATATCCTTTCAAAAACGTCTTACCGTATCCTTTGTCTCATTTGTCTGGAAAAAAGGAAAAAAAAATAGACAGTTAGTTCAAAATCCAAATGTTGAATTCTGCTTATACCTAGGAGAGGAGAGGAGAGGAGAGGAGAGGAGAGGAGAGGAGAGGAGAGGAGAGGAGAGGAGATGGAGAGATGAGAGAAGAAGAGAGGAGAGGAGAGGGGAGGGGAGGGGAGGGGAGGGGAGAGGAGAGGAGAGGAGAGGAGAGGAGAGGAGAGGAGAGGAGAGGAGAGGAGATGAGATGAGATGAGATGAGATGAGATGAGATGAGATGAGATGAGATGGAGAGATGAGAGAAGAAGAGAAGAGAAGAGAGGAGAGGAGAGGAGAGGAGAGGAGAGGAGAGGAGAGGAGAGGAGAGGAGAGGAGAGGAGAGGAGATGAGATGAGATGGAGAGATGAGAGAAGAAGAGAAGAGAAGAGAGGAGAGGAGAGGAGAGGAGAGGAGAGGAGAGGAGAGGAGAGGAGAGGAGAGGAGAGAGGAGAGGAGAGGAGAGGAGAGAAGAGATGAGATGAGATGAGATGAGATGAGATGAGATGAGATGGAGGGAGATGAGAAGAGAAGAGAGGAGAGGAGAGGAGAGGAGAGGAGAGGAGAGGAGAGGAGAGGAGAGGAGAGGAGAGGAGAGGAGAGGAGAGGAGAGGAGGGATACATACGATCATGTCAACGATGGTTCGAATGGTTCCCATCTTGGTGCTTCTGGTATCGTCTGCAGCAGTGAAGTTCTGTCTGTAGCGCGGGTCTGTGGCGATGACTGACAACCTGGTGTCCTGATGAGAGACAAGATACAAACATCATCATCACAAGACCTGAAAGTAGCAGCTTACGATATGCGACAGCATGACTGAGCTCTAAAAGATTATTTCTGTGACATTGTTTTTGTTTTGTTTATAGTATCGTAATTAGCTTCTGTCAATGTTGTCGCTAGTCCTCCTGCTGTCTATCTGTCCTGTCTATCTTTGTGAGAACCACTTTTTAGTTTAGACCTTGAGAGAAATGACATTTAGGAAATGTTGGTAAATTTACTCTACCTTCACTTCACTTTACTTTCAACTCATTTTATTTTACTTTTCTTTACCTTTACTGTCAACTAACTTTATTTTACTTTACCTTCAAGTCATTTTAATTTACATTAGTTTGCCTTCAGTCAACTTCACTTTACTTTCAACCTACTTCACTTCACCTTACCTTCAACTCACTTTATTTTACTTTACTTCACTTTCAACCCACTTCAACTTACTTAACTTTCAACTCACTTCAACTTACTTAACTTTCAACTCACTTTACTTTACTTCACTTTCCAACCCACTTCACTTTCAACCCACTTCACTTTAAACTCACTTTACTTTATTTCACTTTCAACCCACTTCACTTTACTTTCAACTAACTTTACTTTACTTTCAACCCACTTCAACTTACTTAACTTTCAACTCACTTTACTTCACTTTCCAACCCACTTCACTTTACAACTTACTTTAATTTACTTCACTTTCAACCCACTTCACTTTCAACTCATTTTACTTTACTTCACTTAACTTTCAACTCACTTTACTTCACTTTCAACCCACTTCAATTTACTTAACTTTCAACTCACTTTACTTCACTTAACTTTTGACTCACTTTACTTCACTTTCAACCCACTTTAATTTACTTAACTTTCAACTCACTTTACTTTACTTCACTTTCAACCCACTTCAACTCACTTTACTTTACTTCACTTTCAACCCACTTCACTTTCAACTCATTTTACTTTACTTCACTTAACTTTCAACTCACTTTACTTCACTTTCAACCCACTTCAATTTACTTAACTTTCAACCCACTTCACTTTACTTAACTTTCAACTCACTTTACTTTACTTCACTTTCAACCCACTTCACTTTACTTAACTTTCAACTCACTTTACTTTACTTCAATTTCAACCCACTTCAACTTACTTAACTTTCAACCCACTTCACTTTCGACCCACTTCACAACTTACTTTAATTTACTTCACCTTCAACCCACTTCACCTTACTTCACTTTCAACTCACTTTACTTTACTTCACTTTCGACCCACTTCACAACTTACTTTAATTTACTTCACCTTCAACCCACTTCACTTTACTTAACTTTCAACTCACTTTACTTTACTTTCAACCCACTTCAACTTACTTAACTTTCAACCCACTTCACTTTACTTCACTTTCAACTCATTTTACTTTACTTCACCTTCAACCCACTTCACTTTACTTAACTTTCAACTCACTTTACTTCACTTCACTTTCAACCCACTTCACTTTCAACCCACTTCACTTTCAACTAATTTTACTTTACTTCACTTTACTTAACTTTCAACCCACTTCACTTTACTTCACTTTCAACTCATTTTACTTTACTTCACTTCACTTTCAACCTACTTCACTTTCAACTAATTTTACTTTACTTCACTTTACTTAACCTTCAACCCACTTAATTTTTTTTAATTTACTTAACTTTCAACTCACTTTACTTTACTTCACTTTCAACCCACTTCAACTCACTTTACTTCACTTTCAACCCACTTCAACTCGCTTTACTTTCAACTCACTTTACTTTACTTCACTTTCAACCCACTTCAATTTACTTAACTTTCAACTCACTTTACTTTACTTAACTTTCAACCCACTTCACTTTACTTAACTTTCAACTCACTTTACTTTACTTCACTTTCAACCCACTTCACTTTACTTAACTTTCAACTCACTTTACTTTACTTCAATTTCAACCCACTTCAACTTACTTAACTTTCAACCCACTTCACTTTCGACCCACTTCACAACTTACTTTAATTTACTTCACCTTCAACCCACTTCACTTTACTTCACTTTCAACTCACTTTACTTTACTTCACTTTCGACCCACTTCACGACTTACTTTAATTTACTTCACCTTCAACCCACTTCACTTTACTTAACTTTCAACTCACTTTACTTTACTTTCAACCCACTTCAACTTACTTAACTTTCAACCCACTTCACTTTATTTCACTTTCAACTCATTTTACTTTACTTCACCTTCAACCCACTTCACTTTACTTAACTTTCAACTCACTTTACTTCACTTCACTTTCAACCCACTTCACTTTCAACTAATTTTACTTTACTTCACTTTACTTAACTTTCAACCCACTTCACTTTACTTCACTTTCAACTCATTTTACTTTACTTCACTTCACTTTCAACCTACTTCACTTTCAACTAATTTTACTTTACTTCACTTTACTTAACCTTCAACCCACTTAATTTCACTTCATTTCCCTTTAACGACAACACGGCCGGTCTGTTTGAAGGTTAAGACTCGGTTTTAGGGTTAAGGTTGGATATAGTTTAAGGTTAAAGGTGTTCTGTGTGAAAGCAGTGTGTTCATGCAGGACACCATTACTCGTGTTAAGAAGCTGACTAGGAAAATGGATTTTCAGGGCTTTTTACCTTTATTTTGATATGTTTGGGGTTAAGGATTGGGGTTACGCATTTAGTTGCGGTGATTAAAGTTTGGGTTAGGGACTGGGGAATTATGCTGATGAGGATCCTCACCCGTATACAAGTACAAATGTGTGTGTGTGTTTACCTCCTGGTCAGGTGAGATGGCGACAGCGAACACTTTGACTCCATGTTGTTTGGCTTCATTAGCAGCCTCCTGCACGCCTCCACACGGCTCTTTGTAACCAGTAATAGGGTGGCCATCAGTCACTACCACGATGTACTTGTTATCATGGTAGTGGGAGCCCCTGCATTCAGGCAGACAAACACACACAATGACATCACTCTTCTTATTACTTAATCTTCTGAATTGCATGCGTGTTTGTGTGTGTGTTGTTATTACCCGATGAGCAGCTCAGCAAGGCCCTTCTTGATGGCACAGTCGGTGTATGTGCCCTTGCCGATGTATTCGATGCCCCTGATGTCATCCTTCAGGGCCTGGCGATCAGTCCTCAGGGCACTCAGCGGTCGTACGAGTTTGATATCGTCACTGTAGTGCAGCGCTCCTGAGTTCCACGTCAGGGTGCGATCACATCGGTGGCGCCTGGATAAAAACAGAGGTGACAACAAATCAAGTCAACTTCTCACTTAGCCACTTGTTAGCAACCAACTTTTTAAAGACACGTAAAGGCTTCAAACTTCACGAGTGGGATATATATTAATGTATTTTATATATAGTAGAACAAAACGTTAAAATCTCTTGAGCTTGTCTCAACCACAGACCTTATTTCAGGCATCCAACTAAAAACCCATTCATCGACTTCCAGATGAAGGAACCGGAAGTGTTAAAATGCTAACTCATCTCCGGATTTTAGGACTCATTCCTGTAGCTCTCTATATTACAGAGCTATCAGACGACTTCAGTTAATAGTCACTTTGCAGATTCCGAATTTACATACAAAACCTGTGATGACCGAATAAAATGTGATGCATCAGTATAGATTAAACTAACCATCAGTATATAAAGTAGTTAAATAATATATATGACACTGACGGGGGCAATTCTGCTGTATAGCAAAAACGATTTTACCTTTGATACTATAACAATTTTGCGCATAGTATTTCTGTGCTTTTACTTAAAGAGTAACGTAACACCAGGCTGAAAAACAGTGTTACACTGCCCTCTGTGGTTGAAGGTTTCAATCAGTGATGGGCGTGGTTGGGTGTGGTGATGTCACGGTGTCCCAGAGTACACCTGTGCATCACTGCAGCAAGGTGAGAAGTTAAACCACTGGGGGATGTTACGTTACTCTTCCAGATTTTGAATGCAGGACTTCTTTCTACCATGCTAATGCTACTTTTATAAGTAAAGGATTTGAATTCTTCTTCCATCGCTGCCGTGAGTGTGAGTGAGTGTGAGTGAGTGTGTGTGTGTGTGTGTGCGTGTGTGTGTGTGTGTGTGGCTTACATTTCCTTGAGTTCATCTATGAAGTTATAGGTGAAGGTTTTGATCTGGTCGATATAAAAGTTGGGAGGTTTCTTTCTGAGGGCGACACTCTCAGATGTATCCAGTACAAAGAAAAGGTCAACTGGACAATCTGCTCACAAAACAAACAAACAAACAAACAAACAAACAAACAAACAAAGATGGCGGTCAGCGAATATCATCCATTGAACAAGGTTGTGTCTGTCTGGATGGTAATGATTGAGGTAAGGATATGTCGTCGGGCAGCGAGTCTCGCGAGAGTTTTCGCCAAGTTTCCCCAAAATCTAGGGTTACCATCCAGACACGAGCATTCAACAACCATAAAACTAACAAAGTGTTTATGAACCGTTAAATCCAAAATGCATTAACGATCAATCAGCAACCCATCAATTCAAGTAATGTCAGCACAGGTATCACTACTGCAGCACTATAGAGGCCTACATTAAGCCATAGCATGATGCTGCTTGGAGGCGTCATGGGGGCCGATCTACCTGATCTGACCTGACCTTTATACAGGTAGACGGGCGCAGGCCTGTACTGACTGCATGCATCCATAACATGGCTGTCAGCATACACACCTGTACTGCAGGGTACACACCTGTACTGCAGGGGGAAGCAGGCCTGAGGTGACATCACCTTTGGTTCTTGTCCATATTTATCACTTTGGCATCCACAGCACTGCTAGATCTCAGTCTGCATTACACCCTAACTCTTACTATTCAAGCCCATTAAAACAACCGTGAGACCAAACAAGGGCCTGCCTATTAATGGTGGTATTAGGCTATACTCTGATCTTGCTTTCAGTCGTTAGTGCATCTGCTGATTTGTAAGGCTTCTCAGACTTGGGGGCAGTGTGTAACCCAAAGCCAATGAACATCTGGATTAGCTCTGGCAGCAAACATCACTTCAGCATATGACATTCAAACCTCTTTGCATACAACATAACGCAATAAACAACAGATACTAAGAGTATTTTTTTGGATAGCACATCATATTTGTCAGCAAAACTTACCCCCAAACTTGTTTTGTTGGTCCTGCGTTTGCGCTCCAGCCAGGAAAACGCACAGCAGTGCGAGGAGACCACGGAGAGTCTCCATGGTTAAACAGCAAAAAAACTACAAAAAACAACACAACACCTCAATCCCCAGAAAAACAAACAAACACCGAACCACTCCGGACCCCAAACCCGGTTCCCTCTAAACAGATTCGGCAAACTTTTGGTGATCCAGCGCTCCGCCGCAGTTTGTCCGAGGAGAAGACACAGAGCGCGCAGAGGAGGACCAGAGCGCACGGAGAGGAGGAGGAGGAGGAGGAGGAGGAGAGGAAGGAGGGGGATAAAAGAGTTCACGCGCTTTCTCTGGTAACGATGAGTGGGGGATAGACCAGAACGCGCACGGGGCCGAAAGTTTACACAAAATCCCAGATATGCCTGCTTCCTTAAAAGGGTCCACAGGGATGTGGATACATACACAGGAATAAACAATACAGACTGCGGACTGTGTAGGGAGGCTCCAATACGCACAGATTGTGATTTTTTTTTTCTTTTGCAGGAAAAGGGCGTGCATGTAGGAACTGATCTTGATAATGTTTTTAATGATTTCAGAACAAGTATAAGGAGGAAATCTTTGCAGCTTTCCTTTTGCACTCATATGAGATCTAATATATGACCATGTGCAAGAAATGCAACCATGAATAGATGCACACTGCAGTGATTTCATCAAAACTTAATGAAAAGCAGCTGACACATCTTAGAAGCATTTTGTATTCTCTTTCTGTAAAAAAAGACTTTTCTGTGGAAGAAGGGGGTGGGTGGGGTTTGACTACATCTGGTTCACTTCGGCGTCCAGACCTGACCTGAACATAAAAGTAAAAGGAGGAGGAGGAGGAGGAGTGGGTGTTTTTTTTTTTTTACTAATTTTTCCTGGGAAGCAGGAAGAGACACAGTGCCATCTAGTGCTCCTTTTGGGCACATCTTGGAGAGGACTCTGGAAAGAGTTTCGGGGCGCAGGGAGGCACTTTGTGGGCGTTGAGTGTCCATTTGGCAAGGTGTTGGTGGGGGTGGATGTTGCATGGTTGCTGTGGATGTACGAGTATGTGTGTGTGTGTGTGTGTGTGTGTATGTGTTCAAACTGTGGGACTGCAGGAAAGGTCTGGCCTGGACTCACTTTTTCCACTGAGATCACTGTTTCAGGGAGAAAAGGTTGTGTGGAGAAGTAGGGAGGGAAGGAAAGGAAAGAAGGAGGGATGAGGAGAGAGGGGGGGGACATCTGGTAATGATCTGTGTTTATTAGCAAGCTCTCATAGTAAATCTGTTGGATTTCTGGCAGCTGTTTGGAGGGGTTGGGGGGGGGTATGAATTGTGATGCATGCATTTAGAGATGTGTCAATACCAGCCTTCATCAGGAATACATTACCCTATAAAAATTCTTGAGGAATTCATTAGTCAAGCATTTATTGCAAAAGTGTTTTCAGTTTTCATTACACTGGAGATATTGTTCAAAGGGAGGCACATTTTTTTGGGGGCCTTTTTTTTTTTACAGTCCTGAAACTGGCAGGTGGGATTGAGATCACTGAACGACCTCATTAGGGAGCTATTATCTCTCACCCTGAGGAAACAAAAATGGAGTATGTCCTCAAAAAAGGTCAAGATAAAGCTCCACTACATGTAGAGAAAAGAACACACATACTTCCTAAAGCTGAGAGGCTCTGCATAATGTCTTCTTGGGTACAGGCCGGTTGGTTGACAGGATGTAGCTCGGAGTTTTCCGCAGGATCTCAATGTTCGGCGTAGAAGATTAGTAGCATTTCTGTTAGTCAAAGAGAAAGAAGGAACTGTGCTGAGTACAACCAGTGTCTCCAGCCTGACAACAATTTGTGGGTTTTTTTAACATCTTGCAACATTTAACATTCATCTTTGTGGTTGATCTCCATTGTGAATGGTGATGATTTTAGTTTGTTTTAGAGAATATGATTCAAAAACTACTATGCATAAGTGACCGCAGATGAGATGAAACATGAGCATGGAACAACGGGGAAATTGAGGATGCAAATTTTTTTTTTAAAAACAGCTTCCGTCTTCCAGCGAAAACATGAAAGTCAGAGCACAGATGGAAGAGATTAAGGTTACAAGGTACTGGGAACAGTGGTGGTCCAGATCAAGCTGTTCTGTTTGCTAAACTGGACTCAAGTGGCACCATGCAGACACAACATAGCGTGAGGAATTCTCTCTGTCATGGTTTAATCCACTTTAGATACTGCGAGGCGCCGGTCAAAACAAGAGGAAATTGCAGACTAATCAAGATTCCGAACCACGCCAAATGATGTTAATGACAGGAAATGGGCCAGACCAGCTTCCGCTGCATTAGTGCTCGTCAATCTCTAGTCTCCTCGGACATCTTTTGAATCGTCTCCAGTTGCACCAGTTGGCAGCAAAACAGATAATACCTGAGTAATTTTATTATTCATTTTAATACCTACAGTATGGTCATCAATGGCCACCACTGCCTGATAATGCATGAAGAGCAAATGGGGGGGAAATGGTTACTGGTCATCTACTGCCATCTAGTGAAACATTATATTATTCTAATAGCAAATGTAACTTCCAATACTGTTTTCTTACAGATGTTTTCCTCTGTTAGATAAATGAAATCAAAATGCACAAGGTATAACCAAGGTAATTTAATTTGAAATTCACAAAATTTGAAAACCATAATGGGGGATATAAAAGGCCTACAGGAATAAAGTTCATGTCATGTGGAAATAAATGGCGTCGTCATTTTAACTTTGCGCTCTCACAATATTTGTCTTTCAGCATATTTACAGAGAGCCAAAATTTCAATTTCTATCACCATTATTGAGGCCTTTCCAAAAATATATTCTCACCAATATCACAGCTTCTGAACATCCAGTATCTCACCCCAATGATATCAGGAATAACATCCAAACATGTTCATGCATAAGAAACTGATGTAAGAAGAGAAAAAAAAAAGCTCAAGGAATGGGATTGTCACGTCACTGACGGCAAGTCGGACATTTTTGGAGGATAACGGTAAGCGTGCTATCCGCTGGCTGTCAAAAGATAACACTAAACACTGCACAGTGAATACGTTTCAAAAGCCGAAATGTAGTATATATAGTATACAGTCAGACACGAAGGTAGGCTAACGTTATGGGTTTTATTTTGTAAGATACCGTTAGATTAAATATACAGTATTAGCCGATGTTTTCTTAGCATTCAGTTGGCATAACAAGCTAGCTTATCTTTGTCTGGATGATTGTGTAGTTGGCATTTGGCTTGTAGATGTTAATGTCATATACCTACTTGTTTGTAAATTAGTTCTCGGCCTCAAAAGATTAGCATATTTTGAACTGCTGGCAGATGTTCACTGACGCCAAAACACATCAGTGACTGTAATGGGTGCAAGCTGTCAAGATCCTCCTAGTTCGTAAGGATCCATATCATAATCTAACTACAATTTTGTAATATATCGCCCCTTTGCCTCTGTCAGCTTCTCTTTATATGGATATTTGTCTTTTGCACGTACTTTATACATTTCTGATGATGAACGATTGACAGATGAATAGACCAGTGTCAGATAAGCTCCGTACGCTACCCTCCAAAAATGGCGCTGCGCCCCAGAACGCTCTGCAATTCCCATTCCTTATAGGCTGGTGGGTAACGAGGGAAGAGAACAAGCTTGTGCTGCTAAAGAAATGGTTTGACAATTTGTAAAATACACTTATTTACATTCTTGCACTTATGAGCAACAAAGCGAATAAGTGCATTTCCCAAAATGTTAAACTTTTCCTTTGAATGTTCAAATAGTCCTTGACGATACATTTTACTTTACATTGGACACTTTTCCTCTCAATCTCAACAGCAACTGTACAGCATCATTCTATACTCCTTCATGTATTGCTTGGTTTAGTTGGTCCGTTGTAATTGTAGTAGCGTAACTGCCAAATGCAGTGTGTGTATGTGTAAAATGTTCTGCTCCAGTTTGCCTTCAAGCCTGACTCAGTTCATATTAGAGTGGCTCTTCAGGTGCCTCCTCAGGTGGTTCAGACAGGTGTAGGTCTTGGGACAGATCTGGCAGTGGTACGGTCTCACCCCCGAGTGGTTCAGCATGTGCTGCTTCAGCACGCTTCCATCTGAGAAGGCTTTCCCACACTGGGTGCACACATATGGCCGCTCTCCCGTGTGCACGCGCATGTGAACGGTCACCTTGTGCGCCATTGTGAAACCTTTGCCGCACACTGTGCACTTGAACGGCCTTTCTCCCGTGTGGGTGAGCCGGTGGGTGCGCATTGCGCCCATCTGGGAGAAAGCCTTGCCGCAATCTGGGCAAACGTGCGGCTTCTCGCCGGTGTGAACCCTGGTGTGGCTCCTCAGTCCTCCCGCCGTAGAGAAACACTGTGAACAGTGAGTGCACTGGTAAGGCCGCTCTCCTGTGTGAGTGCGCATGTGCTGCTTCAGGTCGTAGCGGTTCCTGAAGCCGCGGCCGCAGACGAGGCAGCTCTCTGGCCTGTCGTCGTTGTGGCGCAGCTCGTGGTTGGCCAGGCATTTTTCAGACAGGAAACACTTGCCGCATTCCTGACACTGGTAGGGTTTTTCGTGGTCAACTCTCTGATGGTACTTCAGCTCGCTGATGCCAGGGAAAGTCTCATCACAGTATCTGCACCTGAAGCGGTGGTTGGGGCTGTAGGGGAGCTGGTGTTCACTCATCTGATGATTCCTCAGCAGGTGAGCCATCTTGAAGGTCTTTCCGCAGTGAGAACACTCGTATTTTGTCAGCAGCTGGACGCACTGATGCCTGACCCGCTCGTGCAGAGACCTGAACTGACACCCGCACTTTGTGCAAATGTGGGAAGCGTTTTTACACTTTCTCTTCCTGTGCCTGGAGAGGTGAGCCTCTGTGCGGAAGGCTTTGCCACACTGAGAGCATTTGTATGGCTTCACCGCGGTGTGGAACCTCTGGTGCTCGAGAAACTCAAAACGATACTTGAAGCTCCTTCCACACAGTGGACAATTGTGCGTGACTCGTCCTCGTGGGTAGACGGCTTTGACCGACGTTTTCCTGGAGGACATAGATGAAGAGGAAGTCCGATGTGCAGAACCGCTCTTCCTGTGTTTACCCCTACTCATTAATTTAGCGGTCTCCATTTCACCGACCTCTTCGTGTCGTTGCTGATGTTTGGTCAGACACTTGGAGGAGATAAAGCTCTTGCCGCATTGCTTACACTGATAAGGCTTATCATGATCTACCTGCTGGTGATACTTCAGGTCACCAATTCCTGAAAAACCTACCCCACAATGACTGCACTTGAAAAGGCGGCTTTGGACATGAGTTAGCAGGTGTTCTTTTAAGCTGCTGGACTTTTGAAAACTCTTGCCGCAGTGCCCGCAATTGTAGTTACGGCCCCGTTTTGGGCAGTGGTGCCTGAATTTGTCCAGTGACGTCGGGAAACTGTTCCCACATTTAATGCACAGGTATGCGGCATTTTTGCATTTCCGTAACCTGTGGCCGGCTAGCAGGGTGGCGGTCCTGAAAGCCCTCCCGCACTCGGAGCAGTTGTAAGGCTGCAGCCCACTGTGGACTCTCTGGTGTTCGATGAGGACGGAGTGATGCTTGAAGCATTTGTCACACTCGGGGCATTTATGCAGCCCTGACTGCTGTCTCCTGCGAGGAGATGATGACATATCGGCCCTTTTTGGCGATTCGGGAAAGTCAGTCGAGGTGGAAGGGTTTGTAGACAGCTCTTCGTCGAACATGACAATCTGAGGAACGTCGTTGTTTTCATCGTCGCAAGCACTCGGGTGGGAGGCGATGGCCACTTCCAGAGATGGAGGGAGAGACAGAGAGGGAATGAGAAGATCATCTGACTGAAACGGAGCTGCAGGGAAAGTATGAGGAGAAAAAGTGTTAACACATCGGTCTCCCTCTTCTTCATCTAATATGCTATATAATGCTAGTTTATAGAAAATGTAAATTGTGTACATACCAATGCTACTCTTAGCCAATTTCCCATGGCACTGTTTGCTTTGGAGAAGAAATTTAAGGTCATCTCCATTTGAGACACACTGCATGTACTCCTCTAGAACAGATGGGGCAGCACTGATCCAGGATGCAGTCTATAAACAAGAGAGGCACAAATAAAGACACATTTTGAATTTCAAGTTGAACGGTCTCCTAATTTATTGACTTTATTTTTTCTAATCTTTCAGAAATCCTCTTTGCACCTGTTTGAAATCTGGTATTGGCAGCAGCTCCTCCAGTCTGGTGAAGAATTCACAAACCAGCGTCTCCAGTGCTGTGTCGAAGTCAGGGCCATACTCCACTGGAAACACATTCTGTCAGATGGAAAAAAAACAAAAAACAACCAGACACCTTCAGCACATGGCAACATCCTTTATGATATGACAGGAAATATCTACATTTAATTCCTCACATTTTGTTAAGTAAAATTGTGATAAACAAATGGATTTATTCACAAAATTTGGCAGATTGTGTTATTTACAGCACCATATAAGTGAAATAAATAAATGAGTTAATTAAAATAAATTAAATTGTACCTTGAGGAAGTGTTCTCTGCCATCAGTGTCTTCAATGAGGCCTTGCACCAGCTTCATAAAGTTTGCCTCTGGTGCCTCAATTACAGGATCATTGGTCTGGGTTACAAAACAAAACGCTGCAGTCAGATAGATGATTATAGGCAAATTAAATGTGAAAAAATACGAAACAAACAATTAGGGTGGAAGTTATTTTCATTACTGAGTAATCTTGATTATTTTCTTGTTTAATCAAAAATGTCAGAAAATGGTGAAAAATGCACATAATTTTGTTTTAGGGCATTCCATTAGAAATCAATCACTTTCTGACCTCACCCCTTTCGATTTGAACACATTTTTTCCTATATGTTAACCTACGTGAGAGAGTGTTTGATTAATCAGAATGGCCAACCATTCAGGAGACAGGGGCTCTCAAAGTTGACCCATATATGATGACCATCCCACATAAAGACTCAAATGTTCGGACATTTAGGACTTTTAGTATTACAGAAACACGCTTCCTAACTGCATTTAAGGAAAAAGATCCTATCTTATTTTAGGATAGGAAGTTAGTTATTACAGAACCGTCCTAACTCAGGGATTACCCAAGTTAGGAATCCTAAATTAGGCGGGCATAGACCCTGTCCTAAATTCAAAATAACTGCCAAAAATGGCAGCAGAACTGTTATGTCTGTATGGCAATGACAATGAAGATGGGGAACATCACAACACTGAAATATAATGATTGAAAGGCTACTTGTAAAAGAGGTTTTAATCTTAATGTGACTTCCTAATTATATAAAAGTTAAATATAATAATTTCAGTTCTACAAACCAATCAATAAAAGCACTTACCTCCTCAATGCAAGAAGATCGGATCCGGTTGAGATGGCTCTCAACAGCCTTGAGATCTTCAGGGTGTTCAGAACGCAGCAGCTCAAGAGTTGTCTAGAGGAAATGTAATTCATGATTTTAATGTTTCCTTTATACCCCTTTCTTGAGTCTCTTATTTGATGGTTCTCATTAATATACATGATGGATAAACACTTACCCTTGCCCTCAGGCCCAGCGAGAGCAGTCTCCCTTCTCTTTTACTCATCAGTTCAGGGACTGCATCTGTTACCATGGACACAAACTCCTCCAGTTTCCCATAATGTTTTATGTTCCGCTGGCGTACCACTTCCCACATCACTGCTGACATCAACCGAAGTGGTGGGACCAGCAGTGCCAGCGAGGACAGAGGGACGCTGAATTCTTCAAAAAGAAATTAGATTGGGGTCAAAAACTTAAAAAAGCAAGATGGTACACTGTAGCTGCTGTTCCATATGCCCAGAGGTCACTTCTTGTGTTAAATATGTTTTAACGATGAAGATGATGAAAGATTGGATTTAATGTTATATGCAAATAATCATTCATGAGCCATATTTCTACTGTCTATTTCCACTGACTCAGTGTTTACTAGGGGTGGAAGAAAATATGGAAAATCTCAAGTATTGCAATATTATGTTAAGTGATACTGTATCGATTCTCAAAAACCCTGTATTGATTTCTAATTAATAGTTTACAAGCAAAGATTAACTCAGTCAATACTTTATTTTATTTGCAAAGAGAAATGCAAATCCTACTATTCTGATTGAATACATTTTTTTTTAAACTTTACTCAAATTTTATGCATATGGTGGTGTGTTTTTATACCATGACCGTTTTCCTAAAATTAGATTTTTTTAAAAATCACAATATATTGCCTTGCTTACAGTACCACAATATATTGAATCGTAACCCCTGTATCACGATACGTATCGTATTGCCAGATTATTGCTAATACACAGTCCTAGTGTTTACAATTCTAAAGCTTTCTACATAGATTTTAGAAGTTTTTTACATCCATATGTACCGTGTACTGTGTATACTGCACTATTTTAAGTATTTTATTAGTATTAGTACTATATTAGTATCATTTTTTTTTTTTTTAACTTTCAAGATGTTTCAAATTTCCTGTTTTGTGTTGTTAATTGTACTACTCTACGAGCCTCTACAATATCCCCTCTGGGACAAATAAAGTGATTTGAATTTGAATTTGTTAATAAAAAAAAAGTCCGAAAAAAAAAAAAAAAATCGCAAACAGCTAGCTGTTAGCATTAGGCTGGCTGTTAGCATTAGGCTGGCTGTTAGCATTAAGCTAGCTGTTAGCATTAGGCTAGCTGTTAGCATAACGTTAGCCACTTTATTTCAAATTGAGCCAACTATCAGCCAGAAAAACCCAACTTGTTTGGTTCCGTTTAATACATCAAAACATATTCGACCGCATAAAAACGTATTTAAAACATTTTATACAGTTTGTGCTCAAGCAAAAGGTTAGCTAACGGTCCCATGCTAGCCAGCAGGCCGCTTTAACCCGGTACCAACCGGCGTCTAACGGGGAGAAACAGACCCTGTTCCAGGGATTAGTCGAGGCCTGTCGAGCCGCGGCTAATCCTTCACTTTAACGGCATAAGCGATAAATATACAGTTTTTCCGAGCTTCACAAGCTCATACATACCCGTGTCGTTCATTTTGGGAATTCTTTAACAATACACGGGACTATCTTTCATACTTTGGGTTAGCATTGCTAGCTAACCGCATAGCTAACCGCATAGCTAACCGGGGCTTCAGGCGCCAACTTCTTCCTGAAACAACGTTGTTCATTCTGGGGGAGCGTTGGTCGGTGTCGGTTTGTAACAGCGTGGTGGTTCGTTTTGCCTCACGGGGGCAGCCCGGAGAAGGAGATTCTAATTCACCCCTACTGTTAAAAATGCGAAGCACCGCCCTCTCCGGGCACTCCAATGAATAAATCTCTAAAATTATATTTCAACTTGATAAACTGTGTGTTTTCTTGTACCCCTTCATGTTTTGTGTAATTTTAAAGGTCCCATATTATAAAAAAGTGACACTTTCATGTTTTTTTATTATAAAGCATGATTAAGTCCTATATAAATACTGTGAAAGTATCGAAACACTCAATCCACAGGGCAATACACACAACCTGTATTAAGAAACTGTGCATTTGAAACAAGCTGTCAGGATTTCTGTCCATTTGTGATGTCACAAATATACAATATATAGACCATTACACGGTTTTAAACATAAACATTACAAATGTGTCCCAGTTTATACCTGGTTGCAGTGTATGTGAATAACATCAGCTGACAGGAAGTACATATGGACCGAAGCTGTTGCCTAGCAACGCAATTCCGTTGAATTGCACTAAAACGTAGCGTTTCAGACAGAGGGTAAATACAGGTATATTCAGGCAGACAGTATGAGGAAAATAATGTTTTTTTTAACATTACAGCACGTTAACATATTCTAGCAGAAACACCAAATACAATTTTGAAATTTTTTATTATTTTTGATAATTTTTGAAAATTAGCATGATATGGGTCCTTTAAGGTAACAGGTTTTGTTATATTTTCAGAATTTGCATTGGAGCGACGTATTACTTTCAGTTGTCTAATTTATTATTATTATGTTTAGATATCACAAACATATAATATTGTGTAAGATCACTGCAAGATCTTTCATGTTGGAATCAAGTATAAATTCTGCCTTTTGTCAGGAGCAAACACATAGGGTACTTCCATAGTCTAGTTGCAATTTATTGTTTGTTGTGTGTTTTCTTAGAGACTCTTAATATATGTTTTAGGACTTCAGAGAACAAAAGTAAAACACTTAAATGTAACCTAGAGGGTACAATGAGAACATATCTGACAACGCAGGATAAGGAATTAGTTAGTAAAAACAACAATTTATACAACATAGTCCTTACAAAAGAGGATGAATGCTATGGAACATATACCACTGCTATCAGTACAGGCTAGTTGCATGAATACAACATTCATTTGAAAAAAATGGCATATGGTTACGAATGGAATTAGACAGTCTGCACTACACTGTGAGTTTTCAAGTGTCTCTTTAGGTATCTGAGGCATGTGTAAGTCTTTGCACACAGCTGACAAGCGTGGGGTCGCAACCCTGTATGCTTTGTGGTATGTCTTTTCAATTCGCCGCCACATGAAAAACCTTTCCCACATATACAACAGATGAAAGGGCGCTCTCCGGTGTGAATGCGCATATGAGTCGTCACTGTGCTCGCCGTGGTGAACCCCTTCCCACATACAGTGCACTTGTATGGCCTTTCCCCTGTGTGCGTGCGTCTGTGTATCTGCAGCTCGCCAGCTGAATAAAAACCTTTGCCGCAGTCAGAGCACACATACGGTTTCTCTCCAGTGTGGATCCTTGTGTGTACAATCAGGTTTCCTGACATAGAGAAACGTTTCCCACAGTATGTGCACTGAAACGGCCTCTCGCCTGTGTGACTGCGCATGTGAACATCCAGGTAGCGTTTGTTCTTGAAAGCTTTGCCACAATCAACACAGATCTGTGTTTTCTGTTGCCTGTGATGCCACTCATGGGCTGTCAAACAGGCAACAGAGCGGAAACATTTCCCACACTGCTTGCACTGATTGGACAGATCGGGAGGGTGAATCCTCTGGTGGAATCTCAGCTCAGTCCTACTGGGGAACACTTTTCCACACTGTCTGCATGTGACGATATGGTTCATGGTGTTCTTGGTGTTCTTGGTGTTCTCGGTGTTCTCGGTGTGAGTTAGCTCATGTCTACCCAGCAAGTGCATTGTCTTAAAGCTTTTTCCGCATCGAGAACAGTCAAACTTTTGGACACTATGACCACACTTGTGTCTAAATTTGTCCTGCACTGATTGAAAGCTATTCCCGCATTTGAAGCAAACATAAGCTGCTTTTTTGCACTGTGTCCGCCTGTGAGATGACATGTCAGAGCTCCTCCTAAAGGCCTTTCCGCACTGAGAGCACTTGTAAGGGTTTTCTCCAGTGTGCAGCCTCTGATGCTGCACGAGTAAATAGCGGTAAATGTAGCACTTTCCACACTGAGTGCATTTGTGTGCAACTCTCTGCCGTACAGGGCCAATCATGGAGCTGGACAATACAGGACTCTCAGTAGATGTAGAGGGAGCTCGGCAGGTGTCTGAAGCTCCGTCATCATACTCCTCCACAACGTGAACATCAGGAACGCTGTCACTACATTTCCCTCCTGTTGTTTGTTCTGCATTGCTGCTGTCCAGAATGTTTGATTCCTCCTCAGATGGCCATCTTGCATTCTGTATCCCCATATCTCCTGCGTCCTGGGGAGAAATCCCCTCAGATTCTCTTTGGTTTTGAAATATTTGTGTGTTAGATTCTACATCTTTGGTGTTGGTTTCTCGCATTGAAAGAGGGAGAGATAATGATGATAAGAGCCGCTGCTCTGAGGGAGAGGGCACTGTTTAGAAAGAGAAATTGAAAAAATGAGTTATTCATTTACATTTAGTCCATTTAAGGGTGTTACTTTTCAAAGTAATCAATAAACCATTATGTTGGTATTCCAGGCAGACTGACTTACCATTGGTATCCATCTTAGCCATTTTACCACGGTGGGCCTTGCTTCTGAGCAGTACTTTAAGGTTATCTGCTTTGGATACACACTGCATGTACTCCTCTAACACAGAGGGTGTATCACTGATCCACACTGCAGTCTATCAAACAAACAAAAGTATTATTTCGATGGATTGGAATAAGACTGTATATAAAGATGGACGACAAGTCTCCACTTCCTCCCACCGTACAGGAGTGAAGTCAAAATATCCCAGACATGGGAGCTGTCATCTGGAGATTATGACGTCATTTGGATCAGAAAATGAAAAATCTATTTGACGTGTACTTTGACTTTTTTAGTTTGCCCCCTCAGCTATCATGGAGGGGGCAGGATTTATGACCTATACTGCAGCCAGCCACCAGGGGGCGATCAAGAGGTTTTGGCTTCACTTTTAGGGAGCTTTCATGTCTTCCATCTTTATATACAGTCTATGGACTGGAACCAAACAACCAATCTCTGGAAATGTTTCATCAACAGCAATTTCAATGGCATTCGTTGTTGTCTTTACCTTCTTAAAGTCTGGTATGAGCAGCAACTCTTCCAGTCTGGTGAAGAACTCACAAACCAGTGTCTCCAGAGCCGTATCAAAGTCAGGCCCGTACTCCACAGGAAACACATTCTGTGAAGTGTGAACATTTCAACCCAAAGCATTGTTGTAAAACCTCATGTTACTGTATCATTTGACAAATCAAACAAACTGCTCCTTTTAATGTCAAAACGAACAATGAGGTGAAAGCAGAGACAAACCTTGAGGAAGTGCTCTCTCCCTTTTGGGTCCTCCAGGAGTCTTTGAACAAGCCTGACAAAGTTGGCTTCAAGAGCTTCATTTCCTGGATGAACCTGTGAAGTAAAATATACACACCTATAATAAGAAGAACGCTTCTTAGAAAGACAATATTTAATATCCATGATTGCAAAAAAAAAATCACACACCTGTTTTGAGCTAGATGGCAGGAGGCTGTTCAAACGTGTTTTAACACCTCTGAGATCCTCTGACTCTTCAGAACTTAACATTTGTAACGTCATCTGGAAAAGCCATTAAGCAGGAGTCAATGATAATTAAGAAATCTCAAGAATCCCCGTGTAGCTACAAACAATAAAATCCACCTGCAATCCGATGTACTATTTACAAATCTGAAATTACATGTAGATGCTCCAACATCTTTCCTTTATGTTTGAATATGCAGAAAGTTAAGAATTTCCATGATAATTTTTTATCTGGTAAGATGCTTAACTGCATTGCATTGGTACTTACTGTGTGCAATGACAATAAAGCTGAATCTAATCTAAAGAACAGTTATATTAACAAATATAATCCTCTGGAAAGATGATAATCAGCAATAAAAACCAAGTTTGACATGATACAAACATTACTTTTTAAAGCTAATATCGCTAGAAATAAAACAGTATGTTGATGTATAGTCCATCTGTATCTCTTACCTTTGCTCTTAAGCCCAGAGTGAGCAATCTCATCTGTCTGTCTGTCAAGATGCCAGGGACGGCTTCAGTTACCAAGGACACAAACTCCTCCACTTTCCCATAATGCATGATGTTCCTCAGACGAACCACCTTCCACATCACCGCCGTCATCACCCGCAGAGGTGGAACCAGGAGCCTCAGCGAGGACAGGGGCAGAGGACTCTCTGCAAGAGAGAGGAGGAGACTGTAGCATTATTAATCTTGCTTAAGAATATTACACCTAAAACATGCGGTCAGACCAGAAACATACAGCATCTCTACACTGATGTACAGTCTCCTGATTGCTGGCAGAGAGATGTAGTGGGAGAAGAAGTGATGAAAACTGTCATACAATCACACTTCAATCACACTAACAAAGTGATCTTTTTGAACACATATTTGCTGTATGATCAAGCAGCAGTCATATAAACCACACAGGGTGCGACAATAGCAAAGACATATAGAGTTAGTTTTTATTGTTAATGGATACCTATTGAGTACAGAATGTCACAGTTTTCTTAGCCTGTTGATGTTTAACTCAAGTGTGACTTTTACTTGGTTAGTAAAACTTAAAGAGGAAACAAAGCTCATCTAAATAGCACTTTAGGTGCCCCCAAAAAGTATCGTTTAGATCAGGGGTCGGCAGCCTTTACAATCAAGAGCAACTTTAGGCAAAAAAAATAAAATAAATCTGTCTGGAGCCGCAAAACATTTCAGCATTGTGATGAAGGTAACAGTTTATAATCTAAGTATATAGTATATAAGTGTAATGCAGTGAGGGCCAAATGAGCAAATGTACTACGGAGTATTAGGGCCACATTGAGGGAAAAAACATCTGAGATTTCCAGAATAAAGTCATAATATTATGAGAAAAAAGTCACAACTTTACGAAAAAAAAGTCGTAATATTACGAGAATAAAGTCCTAGCGTAACGAGAAAAAAAGTCGTAGTGTTACGAGGATAAAGTCCTAACTTAACGAGAAAAAAAGTCGTATTACGAGGATAAAGTCCTAACTTAACGAGAAAAAAAGTCGTATTACGAGGATAACGTCCTAACTTAACGAGAAAAAAAGTCGTATTACGAGGATAACGTCCTAACTTAACGAGAAAAAAAGTCGTATTACGAGGATAACGTCCTAACTTAACGAGAAAAAAAGTCGTATTACGAGGATAACGTCCTAACTTAACGAGAAAAAAAGTCGTAGTATTACGAGAATAAAGTCCTAACGTAACGAGAAAAAAAGTCGTAATATTACGAGAATAAAGTCCTAACTTTACAAGAAAAAAAGTCGTAATATTACCAGAATAAAGTCATAACATAACGAGAAAAAAAGTCGTAATATTACGAGAAAAGTCCTAATTTAACGAGAAAAAAAGTCGTAATATTACGAGGATAAAGTCATAACTTAACGAGAAAAAAAGTCGTAATATTACGAGGATAAAGTCCTAACTTTACGGAAAAAAAGAATAACACGTAAAATTACAATTTATAATATGACTTTATTTTCATAATACTACCGTTTTCTCTTAAACTTATGACTTTATTCTCGAAATCTCAGATGTATTTATTGTTCCTCAATGTGGCCCTAATACTACATATATATACTACCGTCCTACCATAGACCTACAACAATAATAAATAAAAATGAAAACGTAAACAATGTTGTTAGCATGCAAGCTAACATCAAAACAAACCGACATGCAGCAAAATGCAAAACATTACCCATTTTATTCCCCCGAGGAGCTACGACAGTCAAACGGACCCTGAGGAATGCTTTAGTTATAAAACAATCTTCTCCTCCTGCAGTAACTCGCTGTGAAAACGAGCTTCTAGCTGATCCAGCACCTCGATGCTGCTTCAGCTGAACACCACCGCCTGACTCTTCTTCTTCGTGTTGTGTATTTCGGTTGACATCCGGTTTCTTTACCGTCAGCTAACAGCTCACTTCCGGTATCCAAACACAGCTGTAATATTTCAGGAATCAGGCTGTCATTTCATAATTTCTTTCAACAAATCTGACTCGAATTAATTCAATTTTACTTAATTACTAATTACCACATATAAGTAACACAATTATACTGTAATGTAGCCACAATATGCACGTGTATAGCCTCTCTGAGAATCATTGAAGTACACTATGCACATGTAAACATAGCAAATCATAGCCCTACTAAAGCCTACATTTACCCTTCTATCTGTGTTTTACTGATATAAAACCTGAGATCAAACTTAACTGCAAAGAATAGAACACAAAAAATCATCAAAACATAGTAAATCAACAAAGATGTATATATGTTTGTGTGATTATTTTTTATTAACTACACAGTGGATCCCTATCTATCCTAAAATGGTAATTAATGGAATTAGACAGTCTGGTTTTGCATTACGCTGTGAGTTTTCAAGTGTCTCTTCAGGTGATTGAGGCATGTGTAAGTCTTTGCACACAGCTGACAAGCGTGGGGTCGCACCCCTGTATGCTTCATGGTATGTTTTTTCAATTCGCTGCCACGTGAAAAACCTTTCCCACATTCAGAACAGATGTAAGGGCGCTCTCCGGTGTGAACGCGCATATGAAGTGTCACTTTGCTCGCCATGGTGAATCCCCTCCCACATACAGTGCACTTGTATGGCCTTTCCCCTGTGTGCGTGCGTCTGTGTATCTGCAGCTCGCCGGCTGAAACAAAACCTTTGCCGCAGTCAGAGCACAGATACGGTTTCTCTCCAGTGTGGATCCTTATGTGTATGTTCAGGTTTCCTGACACAGAGAAACGTTTCCCACAGTATGTGCACTGAAACGGCCTCTCGCCTGTGTGACTGCGCATGTGAAGATTCAGGTCATGTTTGTTCTTGAAAGCTTTGCCACAATGAACACAGATCTGTGTTCTCTGTTGCCTGTGACGCAGCTCGTGGGCTGTCAAACAGGCAGCAGAGCGGAAAAATTTCCCACACTGCTTGCACTGATTGGTCAGCTCGGGAGGATGAATCTTCTGGTGGGATCTCAGCTCAGTCATACTGGGGAACACTTTTCCACACTGTCTGCACGTGAAGATGCGGTTTTGGGTGTGAGTCAGCTCATGCTTACCCAGCAAGTGCATTTTCTTAAAGCTTTTTCCGCACTGAGAACAGTCAAACTTCAAACCAACACTATGAACACACTGGTGTCTTAATTTGTCCTGTACTGATTGAAAGCTATTCCCGCATTTTATGCAAACATAAGCTGCTTTTGTGCACTGTGTCCGCCTGTGAGATGACATGTCAGAGCTCCTCCTAAAGGCCTTTCCGCACTGAGAGCACTTGTAAGGGTTTTCTCCAGTGTGCAGCCTCTGATGCTCCAGCAGTTCATATCGGTAAATGTAGCACTTTCCACACTGAGTGCATTTGTGTGCAACTCTCTGCCGTTGAGGGCCTATTATGGAGCTGGACAATACAGGACTCTCAGTAGATGTAGAGGGAGCTCGGCAGGTGTCTGAAGCTCCGTCATCATACTCCTCCACAACGTGAACATCAGGAACGCTGTCACTGCATTTCCCTCCTGTTGTTTGTTCTGCATTGCTGCTGTCCAAAATGTTTGATTCCTCCTCAGATGGCCATCTTGCATTCTGTATCCCCATATCTCCTGCGTCCTGGGGAGAAATCCCCTCAGATTCTCTTTGGTTTTGAAATGTTTGTGTGTTAGATTCTACATCTTTGGTGTTGGTTTCTCTAAGTGAAGGAGGGAGAGATAATGATGTTAAGAGCCGCTGCTCTGAGGGAGAGGGCACTGTTTAGAAAGAGAAATTGAAAAAAGTGGGAGAATTATTAATTTACATATCGTCCAAGATGTAGGGTGTTACTTTTCAAAGTAATCAATAAACCAGACTTACCATTGGTATCCATCATTGGTATTTTACCACAGTGGGCTTTACTTCTGAGCAGTACTTTAAGGTCATCTGCTTTGGATACACACTGCATGTACTCTTCTAACACAGAGGGTGTATCCCTGATCCACACTGCAGTCTTTATCAAACAAACATAAGTATCATATTGATGGACTGGAACCTGACAACAAATCTGTTTCATCAGATACAATTTCTATGGCATAAATTGTTGTCTTTACCTGCTTAAAGTCTGGTATGAACAGCAACTCTTCCAGTCTGGTGAAGAACTCACAAACCAGTGTCTCCAGAGCCGTATCAAAGTCATGCCCGTACTCCACAGGAAACACATTCTGTGAAGTGGAACATTTCAACCAAAAGCATTGACCTCATGTTCTAACTCACAAAGTCTCTGCCCTCTACTGAACTCTACGGGTAATACTCTACTCCAATCACACCCACACATTAGTCCACTGAGATTTGCATAAACGTAGCCGGTCAATCAGGACGTGCCTATCGAACACTTGCGTTACCACAGTATATAGGGCGGCGTCCAGCGCTGACTGGCATCCCACGCCTTCTTCAGCCAGCGGCGCAGGACCTCAGCCTGCCTACTTGTTTATAATCTAAGTAGGTGAACACATGTGTGTGATTGGAGGAGAGTATTACCCATAGAGTCCAGTAGAGGGCTCCGCCTGTTCTTATAAAACTATGGTTACAATATCGTAACCTTCGTTAATGCATCATTTGACAAATCAAACAATGTCAAAACTAACGAGGTGAAAGCAGAGACACACCTTGAGGAAGTGCTCTCTCCCTTTTGGGTCCTCCAGGAGTCTTTGAACAAGCCTGACAAAGTTGGCTTCAAGAGCTTCATTTCCTGGATGAACCTGCCAGGTAAAATATACACACCTATAATAATAAGAACGCTTCTTAAACAGAAAACATTTAATTTCCATGATTGAAAAAGTCACACACCTGTTTTGAGCTAGATGGCAGGAGGCTGTTCAAACGTGTTTTAACACCTCTGAGATCCTCTGACTGTTCAGAACTTAACATCTGTAACGTCATCTGGAAAAGGCATTAAGCAGGAGTCAATGAAAATTAAGAAATCTCAAGAATCCCCCTGTGTAGCTACAAACAATAAAATCTACCTGCAATCTGATGTACTATTTACCAATCTGAAATTACATTGAGATGTTCCAACACCGTTGCTTTATGTTGGAGTATGCATAAAGTTAAGGCTTTCCATGATAATTTTTTTTATCATGCTAAACTGCATTGCACTGGTACTTACTGTGTCCAATGACAGTAATTCCACAATCAGACAAATATCACCAATAAAAACCAGGTTTGACATGATACAAATATTCCTTTTTAAAGCTAATATCGCAGGAAATGAAACAACAGTATGTTTATGTATATAGTCCATCTGTATCTCTTACCTTTGCTCTTAAGCCCAGAGTGAGCAGTCTCATCTGTCTGTCTGTCAAGATGTCAGGGACAGCTTCAGTTACCAAGGACACAAACTCCTCCACTTTCCCATAATGCATGATGTTCCTGAGACGAACCACCTTCCACATCACCGCCGTCATCACCCGCAGAGGTGGAACCAGGAGCCTCAGCGAGGACAGGGGCAGAGGACCCTCTGCAAGGAGGAGACATTTATTTAAATGATTTTTTGTTGTTTGTTGTTTTTTTTCTTTTCTTTTTCAGTAGCTGCTTGCCAATTTTGTATTGATTAGTACATGGACATTTGTGATTATATTCTTTTACTCTATTGGTGATCTATCAATTTGTAACCCCACCCTAAATAATTATGCTTAAATACCAATACAAAAATGATCACAAAAAAACAATAGCAAAGACATGTGGTGTTAGTTTTAATTGTTGATGGATGCCTATTGAGTACACAATGTCACAGTTTTCTTAGCCTGTTGATGTGTTTTTATATGTTAAGTCTTGGCCTCTCTTGAAAAAAACACTTTAACCTCAGTGTGACTTTTATTTTGTTAGTAAAGAGGAAACGAAGCTCAACTAAATGCAGCCCTTTAGGCAGCCCCCTCATGTATTATCATTAGTTATCATATGTTTGGGCTAAACTGGGGTTAAAGATTCACAACAAAACCTGTTTCTCACCGAGGTAGGAAGACTTGTATACTTATATTCATATGGTATAAACTGCAATGACATCTCCCCTTCACGTTATATGCATCTAAAACACCTCCAGGAATGATTAGATTAGTTTAATAAGTCAAAGCTGGGAGATTGTTGTTAGCATGCAAGCTAACAACAACAACACAAAACTGACATGAGTCCAGCAAAATAAGAAACATTACCCATTTTATTCCCCCGAAGAACTACGACAGTTCAACTCTGAGGAATGTTTCCTATTAAAAAACCTAAAAACACTCTTCCTCCTGCAGTAACTAGCTGTGAAGATGAGCTTCTAGCTGATCCAGCACCTCGATGCTGCTTCAGATGATCACCACTTCCTGACTCTTCTTCTTCGTGTTGACATCCGGTTGCTCTACGTCACCCACCGTCTGCTAACAGCTCACTTCCGGCATCCAAACACAGCTGTAATGTAATATTTATTTCATAATTTCTTTCAACAAATCTGACTCGAATTAATTATAATTACCAGTAACACAATCAGCATGAAAAGACAAAAATATCCTACCATCATGAGAACACAAAATATGTAGGTCTATTGTAATGTAGCCGTAATATGCAAGGTTCAAGGTTCTTTATTTTTTATTTTTGTTTGTCTTTAGTCTCAGGTTCCTTCAATAAAGCTCATAATATATATATATATATATATATAAAAGGGGAAATCACACAGGTAAATGTAAAAGAAAAAAATGAATAAAATAGTGCAGTTAAAACATATATAAACATAAGTAAATATAAAATATTAATGTAAATTTGTAATTTTGTTGACGACAGTATTTCAGATGGGAAAACTGAATGTAAACAGGATGTAGTATGTATATGCATGATGAGAAGTAATATATGTACATAGAGGTGTAAACAGGAATGTAGTATGTATAGAGACGTTTCATATATATATATATATATATATATATATATATATATATATATATGTATATACAGAGAATAGAGAACAGAGCAGGGAAAATCATAAAAATATTGTAAATAAAAAAAGATACATACATGTTTGTGTGATTCTTTATTATTCTTTTTCTTATTCTTATTCTTATTCTTATTAATAATAATAATAATAATAAAATAATAATAATAAAACTAACTATTCAGTGGATCTATATCTGTCCTAATAGTAATTTAAATTAATTAAATAATAATTAAATAATTTAATTTAAATTTACTTTTAATGTCAAAAGCTTATTTTAGCCTCTGAATTCTCTGCCATGCTCTCCAGTTAAATAAAGTATTTCATGTTGTTGGCCTCTCTGTTGTTTCTTACAGTCTTTTGTCTCGCTCCAGATTTACACACCAGCCAGTGTATATCACCTGGAACTATACTGTAGATGCATGAATCCCCTGGTGGTGGCAGTGAAGGCTTTCTAAAAGGGAGGACTCAGTAAGTATATTCATCACAAATAGAGGAAGCATGGGAAAAGTAATTAGATAGTGCCTCATCAGACCATCTGGGCAGCGTCAGCCACCATGACACCAAGTAAATCCCTGCTGTGCATGTTGAATGACAGAAGGGCCCTGTTGTACTTAAAAAGGCTATTTTCTCTACTCTTCTTTTATTGGGGGATTCACAGCCCTTTTAGTGTGGTCAAGCTTGATTTTTACTTTGTCAACATCAACAGCCGACCAGCAGTACAGGGCTAATAAACCTGCAACTATAACAGCAAATACGTAGGCTAAATGTTAACATTATATATAGCGTACCAATCACTGGATTTTTTTAATTGCATTTCCATCACAAGAAGACACATAAGTTAAATGAACTTCAGACCTGGAGAAGGGGAACATACTGTAATGAGTCCTGCTTGCCCGTTAAATATTGCAAACTGGTTTAATGTGGTAATTTTTCTTACTTATAAAGTCTTCAAATAAAAACAATAATAATAACCTAAACTATTAGGACTGACTTTGAGTAGTTTGTACATATTTCACCAGCGATAGACAGATTTAAAGACACAGAATTCATCATGATGAATCACAAAAATGAATCACAATCCCACTGACCTCTTTGACTGATGATGTCTCGACCCGATGTGACCCATGACCTCCGTTTGACTAAATGTTATTTGAATAAATGGCACACACACAACATGCAATTCATCAAATGTCTTTTCTATTAGAGTTAGCATGTCTACATTATATGTATTTGTAATGCATTACGTTGACATTGCTGTGTTTTACTGTGTGCTGGTGCATTTTGTAATTAGACATAGTGCCTTTTTAATCTTTTTAAAAATGTTTGCTCTCTCTGATGAAGCTTTAATCTCCGCCACATGTCCAAACGCTTAAAAAATCAGATCAATTACCAAGTCACATTCAGTCAAGTCACATTTTTCTGGCACTTCACGCACAAACCCAAATTAAATTCAAAGTAAGCATCTGTCTATTATGAGGATGGATGGCAGAAGTATAATGTGTGTGCGTGTGGTAGTTGCATGTATGTCCACATGTGCACTGTATGTAAGTGTGTGTGTGTGTGTGAAAGAGAGAGTGCGTGCATGTGTGTGTCTGTGTGTGTGTAATTAAAACAAGTGATTTTTTTTTTTTTTTTACACACAGATTATCCCTCTATCCCAGCTGGTCAGAGTTGGATTTGACCACCCCGACAACCAGAGAGAGGAAATCTCTTTGGGGCTAAATCCAAATTGGCACACTTGATGATTTTTTTTTCCAAACTGAAAATGTGGGAGTGCTCAACTATTAGCTTGAATTCGGCACTGAAATCTAAACAAAATATTTTTTTGTAATACAACTCAATGTTGTCTTGAAGAATGAAATCCTTGAGATGGAAATCACACAGATAAATAAAAAGTCCAGTTTATTTTTTATGGCCGTGCACTATTTATGTTTGGGTTTTTCCACGACTACAGTAGATTTTTTGGGTTGTTTATCATGCAGCAGCATCACCGTGTCGTGGTATTTCTTTGCGTGTGATTCTCTAACATCAATCAGATCATTTCAGTTATGTTCTTGTACTGCATTTATGCAAGCAATATAAACAAATTCAAGCTTTAAAGGGCAATACACTATTATTTCTTCAAACCATGATTTTTTTGGTTTATTATTTATATACATTTTATTCAATGTTTATTTTTTTAACATGCTTTTATGTTTTTTTCTCTATTCATTTTTCTTTATTTTAATCATTACTTTGAATGTATCTTATATTTTTATATTTTCATTTACTCATTATTTATTATTATTATTATGTAAAGTATATTTGATACAAGGTTAGGTTCATTATCAATAATATCATTACAACATTTTTCTTTCTATAATTATTAATTTATTATGTTAATTTATTTTTCTGGTTTCAATTGTTGTTTTAAAAACTTTGAAATTGAATTGTAAAATAAGCCTTTCGCTAATAAAAATAAATCTTTATAAAGGGCAATACACTCAGAGAGACAGACAGCCATGGAGATGCAGAGGTTTGTGCACATCTGTCCTGTTTTTTATACACATGGACTCAGAGAGAGAGAGAGAGAGAGAGAGAGAGAGAGAGAGAGAGAGAGAGAGATTTAACAGTGCCTGCCTTGTAATGAGGTCAAATCAGCTAACTGGTTCCTCATGTGAATATAGAGAAATACTGCTCAGTTTTGACATCTGCTTTTGTTTTTCTGTACAACAAAGTATATTCACAATCATATCAATAAACGTTATGTTAAAATACGTTAATGGCAATGTGTTAACGATTATAAAGCCATGCCAACATTTTTTCAGAGTAATCCAAAACATGTGTCATCCAACTATGTGAACTGTACTGAGAGTTCCACAAATATGGAAAAGAGTTTTATTACCATTTCATTAAAACAATCCATGAAACGATCGACCTAAATGCAATACAGACAATCAGGCTCTCAAGGAAAGTCTTTTATATAAAAATGAACACAGTATATTATATGATTTGATCTTTGTTATGGCTGTCATGAGAGTCACTGAAATGGTCTTTCGATATAAATACGTTACAAAAAAATAGTTAAAAATTAGCTTTACATATACATTACACAGCCTCGAAGTACTTTACACAGTTAATTACAAAATGAGCTTTCAGTGCATTCATGCTCTTCCAATCCACATCCATCAGATCAAATTAAATGGCCTAAAGAGATTCAGTGTGCGGACGACAATCAAAATCAGGCACATAATTCAGGGATTATTAGAACACACAGCTCGTCTTAGTACATTGATATACGTTAAACTTGTAATGTGCTATGTTTGACAAATTTATCAGAAATTCTAGTTTTTTTCACATAAGAACCATTTCAGTATATTTCATATTAGTAGTAGAACATACTGATTAATTAGATAACAAGAAATTGTGCTTTTCTTAATGTATTTGTGTCATGACCTGAATACACTTGATGCTATTTTAACCAGGGGCCACATATCTCTATCATCACACACAGTTTAAAGCACCTTCATTCAATCAAAGTGCATATCAAAGGAATAATTTCATTGATTCTCACAACTCATAAATAAATAAATAAATCCCAATCATGAGAAATTATTATAATTCTGGTTTACAATTAGTTATATGCTTTTCTTTAAATTTAAAATTGTTAAGATTTAAATTGGAAAATGCTATGAGCAAATGTTAGCTTTGGTTAAAATCATATTAGTAACACCTGAATAATAGCAGCTACAGTCATTAATGCAAAGTCACTCCTCATGTCAACATTAGTTAGCAATATAGCCTGGTAGCTACAGTGTACTGGGAAATGTGTGCTGTTCAATATTCTCAATATCCTCAATCTGCTTTTAACTAGTCTGTCTGTTGGTTTATGAGCTGCATGACTACAGTATGTTGGTGAACCAAAGTGTTTCCAAACCTCTGAGCACTTGTAGGGTGGAATTTAAATCAGTATCAAAACAGCTGAAGGTGTACAAAATAATTTATAGAAAATTTTAAAAAGCTATATATTCTCACAAATTAATTTTTTCATACATAGTTTTTTTTTTCACAAACACAAGTTAGTAATCACAGCTGAATAAATCTGTTACAAACTCAAATGCTGTTTTCTGTAAGAAATGTTGCTAATGTTTAGCTGAATTTGTTTTTCGTTAGCTTCTTTAGTTCATTAGATACTTTAGTTCGTTAGCAACTTTCGTATGTTAGCTACTTTAGTTGTTAGCTGCTTTAGTTCTTAGATACTTTAATGTGTTAGCTATTTTAGTTGTTAACTACTTTAGTTGTTAGCAACTTTAGTTGTTAACTACTTTAGTTGTTAGCTACTTTAGTTGTTAACTACTTTAGTTGTTAGCTACTTTAGTTCTTAGATACTTTAATGTGTTAGCTATTTTAGTTTGTTAGCTATTTTAGTATGTTAACTACTTTAGTTGTTAACTACTTTAGTTGTTAGCAACTTTCGTATGTTAGCTACTTTAGTTGTTAGCTACTTTAGTTGTTAACTACTTTAGTTGTTAACTACTTTAGTTGTTAGCAACTTTCGTATGTTAGCTACTTTAGTTGTTAACTACTTTAGTTGTTAACTACTTTAGTTGTTAGAAACTTTCGTATGTTAGCTACTTTAGTTGTTAGCTACTTTAGTTGTTAACTACTTTAGTTGTTAGCAACTTTCGTATGTTAGCTACTTTAGTTGTTAGCTACTTTAGTTGTTAACTACTTTAGTTGTTAGCAACTTTCGTATGTTAGCTACTTTAGTTGTTAGCTACTTTAGTTGTTAACTACTTTAGTTGTTAGCAACTTTCGTATGTTAGCTACTTTAGTTGTTAGCTACGTTAGTTGTTAACTACTTTAGTTGTTAGCAACTTTCGTATGTTAGCTACTTTAGTTGTTAGCTACTTTAGTTGTTAACTACTTTAGTTGTTAGCAACTTTCGTATGTTAGCTACTTTAGTTGTTAGCTACTTTAGTTGTTAGCAACTTTCGTATGTTAGCTACTTTAGTTGTTAGCTACTTTAGTTGTTAGCTACTTTCGTATGTTAGCTACTTTAGTTTGTTAGCTACTTTAGTTGTTAACTACTTTAGTTGTTAGCAACTTTCGTATGTTAGCTACTTTAGTTTGTTAGCTACTTTAGTTGTTAACTACTTTAGTTGTTAGCAACTTTCGTATGTTAGCTACTTTAGTTGTTAGCTACTTTAGTTGTTAACTACTTTAGTTGTTAGCAACTTTAGTTGTTAGCAACTTTCGTATGTTAGCTACTTTAGTTGTTAACAACTTTAGTTGTTAGCAACTTTCGTATGTTAGCTACTTTAGTTGTTAGCTACTTTCGTATGTTAGCTACTTTAGTTGTTAGCTACTTTAGTTGTTAACTACTTTAGTTGTTAACTACTTTAGTTGTTAGCAACTTTCGTATGTTAGCTACTTTAGTTGTTAACTACTTTAGTTGTTAGCAACTTTCGTATGTTAGCTACTTTAGTTGTTAACTACTTTAGTTGTTAACTACTTTAGTTGTTAGCAACTTTCGTATGTTAGCTACTTTAGTTGTTAACTACTTTAGTTGTTAGCAACTTTCGTATGTTAGCTACTTTAGTTGTTAGCTACTTTAGTTCTTAGATACTTTATTGCGTTAGCTATTTTAGTTTGTTAGCTATTTTAGTATGTTATCTACAGTGTGTTCCAATCCGCGTACATCCGTACTTACACTTACTATTTTGAGTGCATAAGTGCGTTCACACTGAAGTATGGCAAAATGCAGTGCACTCGAAGTACCCAAAACGGTCAAATCGCTGAGTGTGGAACGCTGGACACTTTTCACACTCAATTGTCGCCAACTTGGCTACGTAGCGGACGGTGCGGGACCACGTCCACTATTCAAACATGTGAAAATGGCGGCAGATGATGCAGGAGCTTTTGCGGGGCTGAACAACGTACCTTATAGATGTAAGTTATAGAGTTAACAAACCGGTGCATTTTCAGCCAACAGGAGGACACTCGTAGGCGTAGGCGACGACGTTGGAAATGTAATTTCCACTTTGCTTTCATTTTCTGTGTATTCTTGATCAACAAAACAGACAGATATTTTGGCGGGTAGTGGACGGGTAAAACTTGAAAGAAGCAGCAATGCAACACAAATGATGCCAGCTGCCGTAAAACCTTGAAGAAGAAGATATTTTGGCGGGTAGCGAGCCGCGGTGAAATGTTGTGATAGTCATTTACGGTAAGTGCGCCGCAGAGTATTTGATTTAAGACGACCCGACACCGTTGAAATTCACGCACTACTCAAGTAAGTACAGAGTGCACACAGTGCACTACATTGAAGTGTACTTGCGTAGGTACGTGGATTGGAACACACTCCTACTTTAATTTGTTAGCTAATTTGTTAGCTACTTAATTTGTTAGCTACTTTATTTCGTTAGCTACTTTAGTACGTTAACTTCTTTAGTTTGTTAGCTAATTTTGCCTATGAAAATAATTCTTTTAGAGGCTTCTTTTATAATTTTTTTTTGTTTTGCAGGCTATTGTATTTGTCTGTGTCCCCCTTCTGTTGTCTTGGTCAATTAAGTGAACCAAATTTTATTTGTCTCTCCCATCCTCGACCTTGAGTTGATATTTTGCTCCAGATACAAATTTCACTGTACAAGTGCTCAAAACAAATATATATATATATATATATATATATATATATATATATATAATAAACTAATGTCAACTGTAGTACAATGATTTGAGTGAACGTCTGCCAGCTAGCTTTTGAGCTAATAACATTTCTAGGAGTGGCAAAATTATGAACTTGGACAAATACCAAGAAGTATGCCATTTGACTTTTCAAACGTTTTGCTGCAAGTTTTACTTTTAAAAAATTATATATAAGAATTTAATATTCACAAAGTTTCCTCTGTTGGAGTTGATATTCAGTATTTACTGATATGTAAAAAAACTGCAGATCATGTGGAGTGAATGTAGATAACACGTGTTTTTCATGTTCAATATTAAAAATAGATTTTTTTTCTATCTTGATGTTAAAAATAGTCCAAATGTAAATTTTTAAGATGGCGTGAGGACAAGTTTGCTCTCATGGAGGTCCTGACCTTGTAACAAAATTGACTTCTTTGTTATTCAATATAAACACAGGCTGATTTCCTTAAAAATATTGCATATTTCCTCGGCATGTACTAATCTATAAAAAAAGGTGTCTCTCTTTGACCATGAGTTATTTTGAGCTATATTCTCTGCTGTAAACAAAACAGACAAAATCCACACAAACACTCTCCACACAATCGAGCCTCAAAGGAAAGTTTCCTCATAGTTTTCACCAGGCTCCCCGAGTTCAGAGTCTCTGGATATAGATCTGAAGACCTCCGAGAGGTCGCTGGCTGCCCTGGTCACGCTGTCGTAAGATGGTGGCGAGGACAGTAGAACGTCCTCTGTTGTCTGTACAATATCCAACTTGACAAGTCCGTAGTGCTGCATCATGGAGGCTATCAGCCCCTCCGTTTCTGGAGCGTTCTCCACATCCACTACAGTCTCGTAGTTTATTTGTCTGTAGAGGTAGGACGCCTGCTTCATCTGCCGGCGCACCAGATGCCTCCTGAAAGACCTCTGGATGATGATCGCGGACACGTCCTCCAGTTTGCGGCGCAGTGTGGAAGTGATGGGCTCGTGGGAGATCTTGGAGGGGTTGGTCATCATGAACTTCTCTTCCATCTGCTGCTTGAGGGCGTCCATCTCACCCGACTCTCCCAGGACACGCTTTGTGAAGGCAAACAGGATGTCCAGGCAGTGGATCCTATCCCCGCTGACCATGGGAAGGTCCATGGAGATCAGCTTGATCCTGTTGGGCTTGGCTATGCGCAGCGGCTCCGACAAATTGTCGGCGAAGATCGACAGCATGGAAAACTCAATGAACTGCGTGGCTTCAGAATCAAACTTCTCCCAAACCTCATAAAACATTTCAAAGTCATCCTCGCTCAGTGGCTCTGTACTCTCCTCTGTGGCGACGCTGAAGTTCTCCAGAATGATAGCTATATACATATTCACCACAATGAGGAAAGAAATGATTATGTAACTGACAAAGAAAGCTATGCCCACTGAGGGGTTGCCACAGTTTCCGCGGGTGTTAGTGCCAGTGTTGACAAAGTGAACGTCGCACTCCTCTGGGGGGCTGGACATTATAGGACTCAGGAGGTTGTCCCAACCTGCCGAGGTACTGATCTGAAAAAGGCAGATCATGCTATTCCCAAAGGTCTCAAAGTTAAACATGTCGTCGATCCCATCTTGTTTTTTCACATAGGCAAAGTTCGCCATACCGAAGATAGCATAGATGAACATGACGAGGAAAAGCAGGAGGCCAATGTTGAACAGTGCTGGCATGGACATCATTAAGGCAAACAGTAGAGTCCTTATTCCTTTGGCTGCGCGTATAAGTCGAAGTACACGTCCTATCCTTGCCAGTCTGATGACTCGAAACAGGGTCGGAGATACAAAGTACTTCTCAATGATGTCGGCAAGAACAATCCCTGAAATGAGATAGAAAGACATGGTCAGAGTGGGTTTATCTCATTGCACAATGATGCACTTAAATATACTTAAAGCTGCACTAATCAAAATGTTTATATTAGCAATGGATCAAATAACTATGTGTAATGAGAAAGGGGTCGCTCGTAGTGACAAACCCACAAAATAATAAACCAACTGTATGAAGCCCTGTCTACTGAAAATTACATTCCCGTACAACCAAACTCCATCTCACGAAGGAAACACATTTTGCCACAGATTACGTTTGTCTTTGACGTATCACAAATACGTTAGTAAGTCGGCAGACAGCCGCAGCAAGTGACGCCGTACAACGAGCAACGCGCAGGTGACGTAGTATATCGAGCGACCGTTAATGAAAGTTACGTGGAATAATAACGTTATTTCAAGCCAAAACATGATGTTTTTATTTACTAAACCTAACCCAGTAGTTTTGTTGCCTAAACCTAACTCAATTTGCATTTTTTTGTTTTGTTTCAATTTACGCTAACCATGTATTTAAAACTGTTTAAAACTGTTTAAAACTGCGATCGTAATCCGGAAGAAAATACGTTTCCCTCAAAACGTATTTGACAATGCAGTTTAGTTGTATGGGAACGTCACTTTGTGGGAGACAGGGTTGCTGTATGCTACCTGTCCAGCTAAACTAAATTGCAGACGAAGTTAGCTTCAAGCTGGTGAACATAGTGGAACATTAAAGAGCCAGATATTTTCCTCTGGAGTCGGTGGAGACCAAAACAGAGCTAAAAGGAGAGTGAATACTGGACTTATATTCTTCAGGTGGCCAGAAACACAACAACAAATAACTGCTAATGTTGCTCCATGTCTACTTGATGCGTAAATAAGTGACTGTTTGCTAACATGTTAGCCATAACAACTTTACAAGGCGATAATATGTCTATGTTGTATTTGAAGCTTGTTCCACTGCCTCCATGTGGTAAAAAAAAATAACTTAACATATTATAATTTGTTTAACAGCAGCCAGAAGGGTATCTTTTATGACATAAAGTCACAGTCGAGAATACAGCTGATGAATACAACGAAATAATTATCATCAAAGGAACAAAGGACAAAAATGAAGAATTAACTACAAAGCTGTACACTCCTCTGTATCTGTTATTTGAATAATATAACTTCTTAGAGATTTTATTCTGCACCTGGATGTGGATACATCTGCTTTTCATTGAAGGATGTACAGTAATCCAACAGAAAATAGCAAAAATAAAAAATAGAATGTCACAATGTTAAAAAGATATTCTGCTAGTAAACAACAGATAAACCACTACTGGTACTGAAATATATAACGCCCTTGGCAGAGGCAGTAGTTAATGGTGTACTTCTTTTCTGCGTCTCTACTCACCCACAATAGAGAGAATTATCACCACAAAGTCAAAGATGTTCCATGCAACTGTGAAGAAATAACAACGGAGGGCGATGATCTTGATCAGGCATTCGGTGGTGAAGATCACGATGAACGCCAGGTTGATCTTGTTGAGGATGGTTTCCATGCGCTCGGACTGCTCGTCGGTTTCCACCATCATGGTCACCATGTTGACGATGATGAGCATCATGATCATGATGTCAAAGGCTTGCTTGGACACGAGATCGAAGAAGAAGGCTTGGAGAGCGTTCTAGGATTGGGAAATAGAAATGGCGATTATTAGTACAATATTATCGAGAATGTTAGCAGGCAGGGTTGGGGGTTATTAACACAAAATAAAATGTCTGCAAATGTCTGAAATATGTGTTACATTCGAGAATTATGTTATTTTACCGCAGGCCTTGGTATTGGCTTTTGAGGCTTTTTAGATCCTAACTTCTTCATAGCGTTGTAGTACTTCTTCTGTTCTTCAGTCATGAAGATATCCTGCCCACCTAAGTATAGGCAAAAACACCTAACATTATTTTTACAGAACAAGTTAAAAAATGATTTGTTGATCAACAGAAAGTGGCAAAAACAAGCTATTTCCTTCCAAATCGGGTCAGTTAGTATTTGCACAATAATAACGCGTTAACGCAAATTAGTTCTAATACAACTAATTTCTTTAACGTACCTTGCAATTTTTAGGTTGTAGCAGGCTCAGTTCCATTGGTAGATCCATTGGTACCAACCATGTTATACTAGCTTGTTGGGAAGGAGGTTAAATAACGCTCCAAACTTGTGCTAAATTTTGGCGAGGAAAAACTGGCAAGGCCATTTTCAAAGGGGTCCCTTGACCTCTGACCTCAAGATATGTGAATGAAAATGGGTTTTATGGGTACCCACGAGTCTCCCCTACAGACATGCACACTTTATGATAATCACATCGAGTTTGGGGCAAGTCATAGTCAAGTCAGCACACTGACACACTGACAGCTGTTGTTGCCTGTTGGGCTGCAGTTTGCCATGTTATGATTTGAGCATATTTTTTTATGCTAAATGCAGTACCTGTGAGGGCTTCTGGACAATATTTGTCATTGTTTTGTGTTGTTAATTGATTTCTTATAATAAATGTATACAAACATTTGCATAAAGTAAGCATATTTGCCCACTCCCATGTTGATAAGAGTATTAAATACTGGATAAATCAGATAAAACAGATAAAAAATGTGTGATTAATTTGCGATTAAATATTTTAATCGACTGACAGCCCTAATTTGCACACAATTCTTCATATTTGGTTTTGTGTGTACATGTAAAATATTTATTATCTGTGTAATTCTTTGTTACTGAACTGCTAAATTGCATCTATTTTTTCCAGGTACAGAATTACTTGCAAATACCAAGTGATCCGGGCCTGACGTCAGAGTTGCCAATACTCATCTTTCTTTTCTGCTGATTGAAATTGTCGATAATGACACCGATGAAGAGATTGAGGGTGAAGAAGGAGCCGAATATGATGAAGACGACAAAGTACAGGTACATGTAGATGTTGATTTCTCTGATGGGTTGTTCCTCCACCTGAAACCAAACAGTTTTATAAGTCAGCTGGTTACTGTAACATGTTTATGATGTAGGTCCTGGAAGGACATGGACATACTTACACCTCTTGAATCAACAGCTGCATGCATTATTTCCATCCATCCTTTAAATGTAGCCTATAATACAATAATACAAAGCATTACTGTCTGGGCATTGCATTGCATTGTGAATCATTGTCTTTATCTATAAAAAAACATTAGAAAAAATGTCTGATTCTTAAAAAAAACTCACCACTTGCAGAAGGGAAAGGTAGCCGAGTCCCACGTTGTCGAAGTTGACCTTCACTTTTGTCCAGTAGAACTGTGTGTCGTTCATAGAGAGGCACTCTGACTTGTTGTTGACCACAGAGACGCTGTGGATGAAGCCCGTCTTGTTCACGCACTTCCCGAACTTGCCAGCGAACAGGTTGACCCCCATGATGCTGAAGATGAGCCAGAAGATGAGACACACGAGCAGCACGTTCATAATGGAGGGGATGGCTCCTATGAGAGCGTTCACGACCACCTGATGAGCAACAGGGAAGATGCAGGTTAGTCTCACAGCACCGAGGTTCTCAATTAGTCTGGTTTCACGTCTCTTATTTAGCTCATGATCTGATAGTTGACTGACTAATCAGAATCAGGTTTATTGCCAAGTAGGTTTTCACATACAAGGAATTTGCCTTGGTGTTTAGTGCATACAATAAACATAGTAAGAGAAAATATAAGATAAACCTAAGTACTGCAACAGTCAAGAAACATACGTCAAATAGAAAAAAATTACAATAAAAATATGTGAAAAATATAAAATATGGACAATATATTTGTTTTAAAACTTAGTAATAATAATTTAGGTATGCAATTTGAACTTCTCAGGCAACAGATTAAAGCTGATTTAAATATCAGTGTATGTTTGTGTTCAATGCCTTTAAGGTTAAATGTAACTTGTGTAACTTTTGTCAAACTTCCTAAAGAAATCTCCGATGTTTAAGGGTAAATCTAATTAAGTGGAAATAGGCTACCCCTGTACGATTTGGACTTCAGCCATATCCGTTAGTTTCATAGTTATGACTAAACAAGACAAAGAGTCTACAGCAGGGGTGCCCAATACGTCGATCGCGATCTACCGGTCGATCGCGAAGGTAGTGTGGGTAGATCGCATGGCATTTAAAAAAAAAAAAAAAAAAAAAAAATTTTTTTTTTTTTTTTTTTAAATAGACGTCAGCCAACAAATTGCAACACTGTTTCACCTGAACTCATCTGGAATGGAGGATGAGATTTTGACACTACAAGCTGACATTCAGTCCAGGGCTCATGGACAGTTCTGGAACTTACTCACAGAGGAAAAGTACCTCAACATGAGGAAATGTGCTACCTCCTTGACTGCATTATTCGGCTCCACTTATTTATGCGAGTCAGCCTTTTCCCACATGAAGATTATTAAGTCCAAATACCATTCCACCTTGACTGATGATCATTTGGAAGTGTGCTTGAGGCTGGCTATCAGCAGCTACTGTCCGGACTATGCATCCCTGGCTGATTCCATTCAGTGCAAGTCATCAGAGTAAGGTAATGACAAAATGTACAGAGTTATATTGTACAATATGGGTTCATGCAGTTATGCAAGGTACACCAACATATATTGTACATATAAAGAATACTCAATATATTTATAAATAAATATATGTTTTGCATTTTTATAGTAGGTAGATCATTTTGACTTGGTCATTTTATAAGTAGCTCGCATGCTGAAAAAGTGTGTGCACCCCTGGTCTACAGCCATGCTAGCAGCTCTGTGACGATGTATTTAGGCACGGCGATACTTTGAGCTAAATGCTAACGTCAGCATGCTCACAATGACAACAATTTAGCGTGTTAATATTTGCTGATTAGCACCACAGACTGTAAATACAGATGGACGACGTGTCTCCACTTCCTCCCACTGTACAAAAGTGAAGCCAAAATATCCCGGATACAGGAGCTGCCATCTTGAGATTTTTACGTAATTTGGTGCGCAGTAGTGATCGGGGGGCTGCAGCCGCGGTATCAAAGTCCTGCCCACACACCCGCCCAAGCCAATCACGGCTGCAACTTGCTAGCGTGAGCCAGCTAGCTGTTAGATTAGCACCACGGTAGCTCTTTGGCTAAAAAGACACAACAACTAACCATAATATCTCTATAACTACATTTATGATCAAACTAACACATGTTCTATTACGCAGACTCGTGACGGAAAGTTAAAGTTACGTCTCCTCTCTCGTACAAAACCCGAGCCTCTGAGCTGTCAATCATGACGTCTCAGTCCCTTTTTATAGCATCAAATAACTAATTAAAGCAAAACTTATCAGAAAATTAACACTTGAACATAAATCAGCATGATAAGAACTACCTAAAATGACAGAAACCATATTTGGAAAAAATTATTTGACAAGTACTTTAACTTTTTAGTTTGGCCCGTGTCCCATCCGCTAACATGGAGGGGGCGGGGTTTATGCGCTATACTGCAACCAGCCACCAGGGGGCAATCCAGATGCTTTGGCTTCACTTTTGGGGAGCTGTCATGTTGTCTATCTTTACAAACAGTCTATGGTTAGCACTAGACAACAAAGTACAGCTGAGGCTGATGGCAAGTCATTAGTTTTGCAATACTTTGTTTGTAAACCAAGATTTTTGGTCGAGACATTTCACTCAAACCATAAATGCAAATCTCATGGTGGTGCGAGAGGAAAAGTCAAAGGATCACCAAAGTTATTAGGATTAATACTCTGGGCACCATGAATATCTGTACAAAATATCATGGCAATCCATCGAATAGTTGAGATATTTCAGTCTGAACCAAAGTGGTGGACCGACTAACTGACTGATTAACCGACTAACGTTGCCATCCCTAGAGCCATGCTGCTAGCATGGCTAAAAACTATCATCATCAAACAGTAAAATATACCTTGACCTGAACTTTATGTCACTCGCAAATGCAATGGGAATTTTTGTATAACTTGGAGATTATCCATTTATCAGATAGAATAATGAACAAACTAGAGTGAAAACATAATAATCCTGAGATTCATCAGCAAGGTACTAGTCAAAAGAAACTATATGACTTCAGTGTAGTTCAGAAAACACATTTCTCACCCGCATGCCTTCAAATCTGGACAGAGCTCTGAGAGGTCTCAAAGCCCGCAGCGTCCTCAGGGACTTGATCGCAGCAAAGTCGGAATATCCCAGTGAATTTGCTACCAGGCTGATCAAGGACACCTACATGGAGCGCAGAAAGACGTGTGTACTGTCAGAATCATAAAATGGATTAAAATATGTATGTCAGTTCTTGTTCTCATGTTTTAACCTTTAAACCTGGGGGGAAAGTAGCAATATCTTTTATATAATACAAGCGCAAGAACAAAAAACATTGTGTAAAGCACTGAATAAATAAAGGAACTGCATATATTTTTGTAGTGATTATATAACTTTCGAAGGAACAAATATAATACAATACCATAAAAAACAGGTAGAAACATTTGAAGAGCCATATTTGAGACTTTTTGTGTATTTGGGGACATTCCACAGTTAGGAACACAGTAATTTTTGAAGTTTAGATTTGGTTTGGTTGTAATCTTTTAGCAAATTTAGATCTCCACTCTATTCTACATCCAAAACAAACAAAACTAAATGGTATTCCGCTGTTGAATGACCCGTGGATGGCAGCTATGAATGAAAATGGCGTGATATAAATGAAAGAAATTCATGTCATGGTCGATGATGACAAAACACGGACAAGTATGCACATATGGACAAATAGTGTCTATGAATGCATACTCAGCTATATATGCATATACAATATGTATATATATCAAATAGAGTGAGTTTTATAAAGAATTTACATCTATCTTTGCCAAATTTGTTTCCCAATTTGAATCCAATTGATCCAATAACTTAAACTTAAAAAATAATTTAGGACTAATAACGTCCCAATGGTCTGAATTTCTTTATAAAAGTCTATTGACACGTGTGTTTGTCCAATATATCTAAAGAAGATTCTCAATTTATTCTCGGGACAAGAGAAGTCTTTGGCTCCAAGAAAGTACAGACGGAAAAATAAAATAAAACACTGTAAAAGAAAGTACGGTGGTAGTTTTCATAGAGAGAAACGAAAGGTAGGTAGTTGCAATTTTCAACAGGATTCGTCTTTTCTTCTGAACAGACATAACTAATAACACTCAGCACATGAATTAGACACAGTTTAGACATGAGCTCAACCGGTGCATTTTCTAAATTGACTAAAATGTCTGTTAAGCAACATTTTTGTATAGGTTTTATATGCTGTAGAAAGTACATCTTCTGTAGATAAACCTTAGAGTAAATGACACTGCATTTGTTTGTGATATAAAAGCCAAGGTCCTGAAGTAACAGATTCAAAGAACGACTGTTGAGGAACAGCCAACATTTTTTTTAAGCACATTTCATGAGAAGTGTTTGGAAACAAGACGGTGGCTTTTGATATCACGACAGAAAGCACTTACGAGTGAAGAAACACAGAAGCATTTGTGAGACAGATGCAAGTTTCCAATCCCAGAGCCCATACTCACCTGCGACCTGCTACAGTAACTACAACTTACCCTAACAATAGAGCGGTCTGTTGCAATCTGTGTAACAGCAGGTGAAATCAAAGTTGGATGACCGCTACAGAGCCACATCCATTTTACCCAACAGTTTACATGAAGAGTAACATGACTCCCATCGCTGGAGCACTACTTCTAATTTGTCTGGCAAAATCCTGGCTTAAAAGCAAATGTCAAATTGTTAGGGCTGTCAAAGTTAACGCGATAATAACGCATTAACGCAAATTAGTTTTAATGCCACTAATTTCTTTAACGCATTAACGCAAGTCAATCTTTTGGAGGTTGTAGCGGGCTCAGTTTTAAAGCTAGAGTGAAGATACTGGTATCATATAAAACTAGAAAGCCTAATGAATCCATTGGTACAACAATGTCATAATATCTTGTCGCAAAGGAGGCTAAATAACGCTCCAAACATACACTAAATTGTTGGCGAGGAAAAACTGGCATGGACATTTTCAAAGGGGTCCCTTAACCTCTGACCTCAAGATATGTGAATGAAAATGGGTTCTATGGGTACCCACGAGTCCCCCCTTTACAGACATGCCCACTTTATGATAATCACATGCAGTTTGGGGCAAGTCATAGTCAAGTCAGCACACTGACACACTGACAGCTGTTGTTGCCTGTTGGGCTGCAGTTTGCCATGTTATGATTTGAGCATATTTTTATGCTAAATGCAGTACCTGTGAGGGCTTCTGGACAATAGTTGTCATTGTTTTGTGTTGTTAATTGATTTCTAATAATACATATATACATACATTTGCATAAAGTAAGCTTACTTGCCCACTGCCATGTTGATAAGAGTATTAAATACTTGATGACTCTCCTTTTAAGGTACATTTTGAACAGATACAAATTGTGATTAATTTGCAATTAATCACAATTAAATAATCGATTGACAGCCCTAAAAATTGTACAATGTAACAACTATTTAGTGTGTGATTTATCTGTATGTTTCTAGTAAATCGGGTCGTGAAACAGTTGTGTGGAGTTTGTTTTAAAGAGGAGTAGCTGATTGATTTCAGTCATGAAGGTGGCCAGCATATTATGGATTGTTGAAGTGCTTTCCTGTAAATAATGATGACACTCACCAAGCTGTAAATCCCACAAACATGAAAAGCAACATTCAGAGTTACACTTCAACCTCAAATCTCAACATGTGATTTTTTTTTTCAATTACCAGCATCCTTTCATGTAGTGCAACAAAAACATGCAAAATGTTCGCTTACATCCACGATAAGAAAGTCGAGCCAGCACCAGTAGTTGGTGAAATATTTCTTGAAGCCGTACGCAATCCACTTGAGGAACATCTCCAGCACAAAGATGTAGGAGAAGATCTTGTCGGCGTACTCCAACACCACCTTTACGACTTTCCTCTTCTCGATGTAGATATCTTCAAATGCCTGCAGCAGAAGAGGGACAGCGGTGTGAGAAAACATCACATCACCACACCACACCACACCACATGAAGAAACAAAACTATTTAATTTCAGTTGAACTTAACTATAATACGAAAACAGTTGTTTTAGATACAGGAATTTGCATTACAGTTTTTCAACCATCCTGAGAAAACATGCTGCTGGCAACCAATGTGGGAAGGATGTCATTAAACTTCAGCCTTCAGTACCACAATGGTATTATTATACTGTAATCAGGCACTAAACAGAACTGGGAGCAGACACTGAAGTGAAGAAAGCATTTTCTATTACTTGCAGCCTATTGTTTTGAATTTACATTCAGTAATTACCTCTCTAAATAGCCTAGTAAGTGGCGGAGTCCGCCATTTACGCGCTGAATTTTTTGCAGGAAATGATGCATGTATGTAATCCAGTCTCACTGTTTACTGTTCACTCTCCTACAGTTGTATCAGAGTTGTATTAAAGGAGGACCTATTATGCTTTTGTGTCTTTTCCTTTTCCTTTAATGTGTTATATAGTTTTTTATGCATGTAAAAGGTCTGCAATGTTACAAAGTCCACACCAAGGAGAGTTACTTTCCCCCACAGAAACGCTGCTCCTGAACTGCCTGAAACGCCTTGATTGAAATCCCGCCTTTTCTTCCGTAACGTGGTGATGTCACCATGTAATACATTTACATAATACCTGCCTAGCGGCTAGTGTGGCACGCCCTCACGCAAATCTAGTTAGAGTGGAGCTTGAGCGGAGTCTGATGAGTTTGGTTCGGCTGACCAATCACAACAGAGTGGGCCAGCTGACCAATCAGAGCAGACTGGGCTTTTCTGGAGGGCGGGGATAGGGGCTCAAACAGAGCGTTTCAGACAGATGGTAAAAAGAGGTGATGCAGCACAGCCGATATGAGAAAAATAAAGCATTTTTTGAACATTAAAGCATGTAAACATGTTCTAGTAGAAACCCAAAATACAATGAATGAACCTGGAAATGAGCACAATAGGTCCTCTTTAAGTCACTGCTGGTGCAAACCATTTCTTGCTGCTGCTGCTTCACAATAAAAGAAATGAAATGAAATGCTATGCTCATGACATGATGGAAAAAGGACAATTTTTGACTGATTTCATTAATGAAAACAATAACATTTACACACCATAACAACAAATCAGTGCTTTAAATGTATTTCAAAATAAATTGCCTTATAATAAATACATAATAAATAGCGTCTGCCGTACCAGAGCCCCACTGCTGAGCAGGATCATGAAGATGATGAAAGTCTCAAACCAGCTGTGCTCCACAATCTGGTAGCAGGTCTTCCTCAGCCTCCACCAGGCCTGGCCCAGACCACGGCTGGTATCGATCTCACAGCAATGACAGTGCCTCATGCACACTGAGCGGGAAGGCAAACACAAAACCAGCACAGATTACACCACATAAAGGAACTTATAACATGTGAAATGATTAAAACAATAGCTTTGATTGTACTTTATATTAATGGTTTTACAGGGTTACAACTCTAAATTCTCACATTCTGGGAAGCACTCCTCCGGCTCCATACTCTCTTCAGCCAGCTCTGATAAGTTGTCCATCTCTTCTCCGGGCTTCCTCAGATCCACCGTGCTGCCCTCTGATAGGCTGACCAACTCCTAAATAGTGAGAAGTCTCACCATTACCAACAAATTTCTCACTTATATTTAACAGTGTATGAACCAATACTGAGTTGTTAAACATCTGTACAGCACAGAATACAGACGGATGAATTTTGTGGGTGTTTTCCATCCGCTGTCGAAGGCTAAACACCTGCTGTGACATCACTGGTTGGGGTGTGGCCATATGTGCAACATGCTTATAAGTTTAAAACCAAACAGAGCAGCGCAGCGGCGTTTTCCTGCCTTGTATTCAGTGTGGATTCATCCCATCAAAGCTAGCTCACCTAGATGTACTGCCTTGCTTTTCAATCTCTTCTGAGCCTTAATACAATTTTGATGAGATTTCCGTTTGTTGGAACAGCAACATATTTAACGTGATTTAAAGGACAGAGATGCAGCTTCAATCCAATAAAATGGTACAAAGTGTAATCCAGCATTAAAGAGCATCCGTAGGACCTGGAGACCAGATTACCAGCATTACCAGTGTTTGAAGAAGGAGCGGAATCAATGTGCACTGATGACATTTTAAGACAATTATCGCCACATGTATCCAGTTGCGATACATACACACACAGGCTGATTGCTCTTTTAAGTGATCTACTTTAACGCTTTATAAAACTACTTAATGAGCACAATCTTGCCATTTTTAGTGTGTATTCAAAGCTGTAAAATGTATCCTTCTTTACGGCCGAGCAGCTGCTGATGCCCAGTTAAGCTGATGGAGGACTGTTTTTTTTTTTCATTTCCATTTTCCCTTATGCCTAATTCTGATGTGGTGCGGAGCGGAGCACGGCAGGGAAATAGGAAGAGACAGACTGCAGCCCGCTCAGCTCAGCCTGGCCCTGCCTGGCTCTGCTCTGCTGTGTCACTTTAATCTGCTCTGTGAGGCCTGGCTCCACATCTGGCCTGCTGCTGTCTGCCTGCCAGAGAGGATGTGAGCAACACACCCTCCACCTCAACAAACCCCCCGGGCCCGACCCACAGGACACTGAGAGGTAGAGGAATCCAGGAGAAACAGGAAAGGAGTAAGGCAAGAGGAAGAAACAGGGAGCTTGATAGAGAGAAGCTGAGAGAGAGAGAGGGTGAGGTGGGTCAAAGGAGACAATAGTATCTTAATAAATGAAGGTTTGCGTTCCTCCGGTCTGTGAAATTTTGCAGATGCCATTAGGAGGACACAGAGGCACATGATTTTTTTCAGATTACCTGTCTCATGCATTACTGTCAGGATATAGTGACCATTCTATAAAAATAACTTTTTTTAATCATATTTTCAGCTTCTAAGGTGCTAAATGCGACATTGGGAGCATATCTATTGCCTCCGCACGGCTCTCAACATGGTGACAGCTAAACTGGCGGCTCATAAGTAACGGTCGGGACAACCGCCGTATGGGCGCAATGCAGAGCGGCGGCCGTGAGCTTGCGTGAAAGGGGCATGCTCAAATGCACGAACATGCACTAAAATCACGTGCAGCCGGCCAGGTGATGTAAAAGAAAGCATGGAGAAGCTCTGTTTACAACACACACAGAGGGAGAGTGACTTCATTCTCTGCTCAGGTAGACATTAATCCTCTATATCTTTACATAGACAATAGTTGTTTGCTGCTATATTAATGCTCTGGATGCTCTGGATAACACCGAGCTGGACTGATGAATCCTTAGAAAGAACTTTCGAGAACACTTTCTGGCAACATCTTCGGTACAGAGCCAGTAAACAACCTGCCACTAAAATCATGTCCTCCCGGTTCTAGGATCCTTTTCCATGATCTGTAACCACTTATCCTATTCAGGGTCGCGGGGGGCGGGGGGGCTGGAGCCGATCCCAGCTGACATTGGACAAAGGCGGGGTACACTCTGGACAGGTCGCCAGACTATCACAAGGCTGACACATTTTTACATTTGTCATTTTACAAAGTAAAAAGTACGACAACAATTTTAAAGCTTAACAAGAACAAAAACACTGTAGTTGCAAAAAAGAAAACCTTTCAAAATTTACTGTAGTTACCGTGTCAATAGTTTGTATGTAATGTGTAACTAATTGGGAAAGTAAAGACAGTGTTTAGTTTGTTTAGTACACTTCCAGTTAATTAAGCTTAATCATTTATAGTGTAACCGAGCGAGTCAGTCAACAGCAAGACAGAAGATATGCAAAAATGTGAAAATTGTCTATAAATGAACATTCAATTCAACATGAAGAATAAACTTCATAATAATAAATTAATAATAAATGAATATTTACTTGCAGCTGTTCCTTCAAGGAAAAGCCTATTTCCCCTATGATTACTACCAAATTACTGTACATAAATATTTTCAGGAAACAGCCTAGTACATTTTTAGGAACTTACGGACCCATCAAATAAAGCGTCAGCCATAATGCTTTTGGTATTGTATGTCTAACAAAGTGAAAGATGTAAGGCTGCTAGCTGTATTTACATTTGCTAAAATATATTTGAAATTCGTTGCAGTTTGTTGCCAGCATGGGATGCTGACGTTTCCAGACAGGAAGCATGAAAACAATCTGGATATGGTTCATTTAGATTCTCAAATCCACAGAAACCCATGTCAAACACAAGGGGGATAAGCACAACAGAAGTAGAATTAACTTGCTTCTTGCTTTGACAATAATGATTCTGATGTGAAATTTCTGACTATGTTGCTTCTGGCTTCACCCAAAGCAGTGATGTAACAGCAGTAGTAGCGGTTTCCTACTAGCTGTTCATTTTATCACAAAAACTATTTAGGTAGATAACACCATCCAAAGACCACTACAATAGTAAACCATTCAGTCCAGTGTAAACACACATATCTGGAGGTGAAAAACTCACCGGTTTGTTGTCTTCATCCTCTGACGACTCCGAAATCTCCTCCTCCTCGAGGAACTCCACATCGGACTCTCCGGGCGCGATGGGAACAATGACAGTCAAGTTGGGGTTTGTCATGTAGCTGTCCCCCTCTGGTATGAGGTACTTCTCTCCGTAGCGTCCAAAAATCCCACCATTGCTTTCCACGTGATTTCCAACCAGCTTGATGGCCTGACTGACTTCTTTGGCCTTCTGCCTCCGACGCTTCAAGCCGCGGTTGAAGAGGTTGCCGATGCACGTGGAGAGCCAGCAGAAACCAGAGTGGATGCGGGCGATGGCGATCTGGATGTTGTTTAGATCGCCGTCTTCGTCCGGAGCAGATAGGTTGTCGGAGCTGAAGGAGCTGAGCAGCAGGGCCAGAAAAAGATTCAACACCTGTTGACGAACAAATGTTTATGTTACATTGGGAGAAATATCAGAACATTGTTATAATTTTGTAGCCTTTTAGCCTGAATATGGCAGAAAATGCTGTATTGACATTGTGCTTATGTCAACATTTATCTTTCTTTACTAATCAGAGCGTAGTTTAGCCTGCAAGCTAAAGCTAAGATCACCTAGTGCATGACATGACCTCCAATATTTTGTACACACTGGCAAATCCTGCATTGTAAATTCAGGAGGATATCCTACCCAGATATACTCATGCACATATGGCTTCGGCTGCTTTCAGCCACACTGAACTCAAGGTTCCAAGCATCCACCTCCCAAGTAATCTGTCTACTAGCTTAGAGAGCAGCAGCATCAAGCACATCTCTGTGCAGCAGCAGCAGCAGCAGCAGCGTGTGTGTGTGTGCGTACTGCCTGTGTGCATGTGTGATGTGCACAATTGGTAAGGATCATCTTTAGCCACTGAGCCAGTCAGAGATGGGGAGCATGAGCAGATGATTAGTGATGAATGCCCTCCGGCCTTCTCGCCCCTAAGCATCCTGGATAATCCCTTGGATAAACAGCTTTCCCACGATTCATGTGCAGTGGAGGTTTCTGTCCATTAAACTCTATAAGAAGCGCTGTTGTGATCTTTGCCCTAACAACAGGGTCACTGAAGGTGTTTGTATCCGGTAATTGTCAAACTAGAGAAATTATTATGCGCTCTTTTAGTCTGGTTCCACCCGTTAGCTGCGAGCTGCCGGCTCAAACGTTGCCATGTTGAGAGCCATGCGGAGGCAATCCAATCTCGCATTTAGCACCTTTAACACTAGAAATTCTTAGTAATTTTTTAAACAAGTCTTGTGCACAGAAATTAATAAAAACAAGCTGATAAACGTATAAAAGTAATCAGAGTAATGGTATATTATTTACTGTAGAAGCTGTCTCTTTGTTACCATGACTACAGACCACCGGAGCTTAGTTTACCGTAGTGTACCGGAGCTGAAAGACTTTCTCCTGTACCATGTAAAGACATAACTGCAGGTGGGATGATTAAAAATGCTGTGATTAATTAATATTGTCATCTGTCTACTCAAATAAAGTTTGACTGTGAAACAGAAATGTGTTGTGTTGCTTACAGTCATTTTTACCTGTACTCTTCTACATGCATGACATCAAATATGTATAATATATAAATATCACCTGTTTAAACAGTGTAATTACATGAAGCCTTTGTGAAAGAACATGTTATATTTAGATGATGGGAGTACAGGAGCAGACTTTGCTCATATTTACGAGGTGGACTGAGAGTCAGGCTGTGGGCGGGGTCACCTCTGCAGGTTCTGCTCCTGGTTCTCTACGTTCTACCAGGAAACCCTTACATGGCTTGCAATTCTCTAATGACGTCAGAAGAGAAGGAAAAGCTGCAAAGTGATTTTCAACACCCATTTCCGGACAAACGGAGCAGGAGAAAAAGAGAGAGGATGGTCTTTTATGATACTATGGTGACTTGTAGACACACTGGGGACAGATATTGATGTTTAAAAGACATGGAAAAGTGCATTTTGCACAATAGGTGAACTTTAAGTTTGAGCAGATAAACACACTGTTTAATCTATTCCTTACACATCCGCTCTTAGGTTTTTGACATTTTGTTACTGTATATATTGTCAGGAAATACATAACTATGCTATTATGTGTCCGAAGATATTTTAGTTTAAATAGCCCCATCTATAGAGCTGCATGAAAAACAGTGTCAGTCATCATCCAGGCAAGGAGTTACAAAAATTGTAGAGTTAAAAAAAAAAAAAAGGTTTTAAAACATTTCTGACAGATACATTTCAGAGCATAGGATTAAATGAGGAATAAACTAGCATTTAATGGCAGAGGGAACAGAGGGCATGCTGGGAACAGGTGTTTGAACCATATCCAACACACTCAAAGCCTTGCTCCATTTTTTAAAAAGCCTGTCAGGGTTTGTGTACAAACAGAGCTGTCATACAGATTAACTCCTTTCTACAGAAACAGCTGCATACAATGATGTACACGCTGCGTTTCATCCCATGTGAAACTCGATACCTGCCTCAAAAGGCTTGAGCAACAGCGAGAGCACTACGTGGCCTTGGCTGATCCTTTGTACGGCACTTAGGTCACAATTTCTCCCATAAGGTTTAGTTCATTAGCAGTGGATAAAACATTCAGCCCTGTTGGACATGAGACCGCGGTAAAGCCGCTCCTAGCGTAGAGTGTGTCGGTTGAGGCTACGGTTTGCACGACAGCATGTGCAGATAATACATATCTTACTTAGGAGGGTAAATAGATGGTTTATATGTCGTCCAGACATGATCTGTTTTGCAGCCTGCTAATGCTAATCTGCAAGACAGTTAGCATGACGCCGTGACACAACCACGCTCTCGGTGACAAGCGCATGTTCAAGAGCACTGAAAAAAAAATGCACAAACCACTGTGGCCACACAGATATCTGAATTTGCAAAAATATATCACGCCAAGGCATCAACAACTGTTCCGAGGATGTCCCATCCTCATAATATGGAATCACTAACCCTCATTGGTAATCCCTGATTACTCATGACATCATCATTTGGATTACAGTGGTTGTATTGACGTGCAATTGCATTTCTCTCTAAGCAGACTTCCTGTTATCATATGCTGTGAAAGGCTGGTGATAGTCTGTATTTTTGTTAATGTCAAACAAATCCGATAAAAAGACAAAAATGCGTTTGTTTGTCTGTCATCCCCCGGCCTGTTTTTGGCTCTCAGTCCCACTGGTTCCTCCTAAAGATGTAAATTGGTCACACACATACAATTTCACTTTAAAAAAAAGGCTAAATAATCTCCTTAAACAGCAGGGCACTGTGGATTTTAGCAAATGTTACCGCAGTAAATGGTGCTTTTGTTTGGGGCCAATTTTCAGCTGCAGACTCTGTGTGCTAGCAAGTATTTTTTTTTAAATATTGAGCTCAACAGTGATCGTCCACTTTTTGAACGGCCCGGTTACGTAAGTGAATTTCGCATTCATTCACTCCGTTGATGTTTCAGAAAATCCTTACATAAAGAGTTTTAAGCATAACCAAGCCAACCACATACGAGATGAATTGTGACCGGGCAATTTAGAGTCAACCATTAACCTAACCTGCATGTCTTTGGACTGTGGGAGCAAGCCGGGGAACCACAGTCAATACTGTTGGTGTAAAATGAGATTTGTTTTTGTGAAGATTTGTGTTCATTGAAAAAATGTACATAATAATAATAAGAAATCTTCACATTCAATGTTGGTTTTGGTGATGGGCTTTGTTGAAAGAGATTTTTAAAACATAAATATCCAATAAAATACTCACCACCAAGTTCCCTATGACCATGACCAACATGAACACCAGGATACAGAGGGGCTGCCCGGCCACTTCCATACAATCCCACATGGTCTCGATCCATTCGCCGCACAGCACCCGGAACACGATCAGGAAGGAGTGGAAGAAGTCCTTCATGTGCCAGCGCGGCAGCTGACAGTCGATGGCGATCTTGCACACGCAGTCCTGGTAGTTCTTGCCAAACAGCTGCATGCCCACCACGGCGAAGATGAAGACGATGATGGCCAACACCAGCGTGAGGTTCCCCAGGGCGCCCACAGAGTTGCCGATGATCTTGATGAGAGTGTTGAGGGTGGGCCAGGATTTTGCCAGCTTAAAGACTCGTAACTGATGAAGAGAGCGGAGCGATGAAAACAAATGACGCTGCATCTTTAAAAGAAACTGTGTTTGAATTTGATGTTGGATTATAAAATGTTCTAAACTTCAGAATTTAATCCTTTCCTTTCCTGTCAAAAAATAACAATGAAAAAGCACAATTTATAAAAAAAAATATACAGGTACATGAGTGAGAGTTAAAGTTTTCTGTTACCAGTCTGAAAGATCGCAGGACAGACATCCCCCCTACATTGGAAAGACCCAACTCCATCAGGCTGAGGCAAACAATGATGCTGTCAAAGATGTTCCAGCCCTGTTGAAAGTAGTAGTAGGGGTCCATGGCGATCAGCTTCAGCACCATCTCAGCAGTAAAGATCCCTGTGAAAACCTAGAACACATACAGAGGGACATAAAACCAGTAAGATGCGGCAAAAGTAACACAAAACATCCTATTCAAGTGGAATATTACTTATTGTATTTCTTTACTTAACGCTGCACTTATTCATATTTGTACATTAACAATGGGATTATGTGAAAGGTGTCGCTTGAAGTGACCCACAGATAGTTACCACCCGACTCTGCAGTTCCCCTCAGTGTGCGTTTTAGTGTCTTTTATCTCTTTTTTTTACTTTTTTTGGCCCGCAAATCCACAGTACTGTTTGGTTCAGTATCACTGCTCCTATCGACCATGTTTCCAGCAGCAGGCAAGCTCTGATAAACCCACAATACACTACTGGCCCAGCATCAAACAACAGACAGACAAAGTTAGCAACTAGCTGGTGAACATAGTGGAGCATTTAGCAGCTAAAGAGCCAGATATTTCCCTCAGGAGTTGGTGGAGACCAAAAACAGAGCAAGAAGGAGATTGAATATTGGACTTATATTCATCAAGTTGCCAGAAACATGACTCTAATTGAATGATAATGCTGCTAGATGGTTAAATAAGCAACTGTTTGCTAACACATAGCCATAAGAACTTAATAAAGTGATAATGTGCCAGTGTTGTCTTTATAGGTTGTTCCACTGCCCCCAAGTGGCCTAAAAATCAATGAATGCATATAAAAATGGTTGATTGGAGAGATATGACCCCGGGTTTCAATATAATTTTACAACGTAATGTATAAGGGCGAACAACACAAGCATTGGGACAGGATATGAACAACTCTCAAGCCTAACCATATTACTATAAGTCTAAACAAAGAGCAGTGGTTATTACCCAGACTGTGAACTGTTTCTTTTACAATTAATTCAATTCATCAGGTGAACTCTAACACGACTACAAATGAATGCTAATGTTGCTCTGTATTTGCTGGATCTATAAATAGGCAACTGTTTGCTAACAAGTTCCTCGTAACAACTGTATAAGATGAAATGTCATTGATGGTTGTTCCGCTGCCCCAAATTGGGCAAAAAAGATCAAATACTGCAGTTTTAAGTGTGTTTCAGTTGAGCTTTAGCTCTCTGAGGTACAGGTCTAGTCAAGAGAGGTACAGGTCCAAGTTCAAGAGAATATATCAAGAATATTTCAAAATGTCCTTCACTTGTTCCTTAGCTACCAAATTTCATAGAAATCTTTTAAGAAGAAGAACAAGTAATAAATAAGAAAGTATTACTTCTATTTATCTTCTTTTAAGTAGGTTTTCAAACTTGAAGACACTAGCAGGCTCTATAATTTACCAGTAGGGGGAGATGGCAAAATACAGATTAGGGAATCAGTTCCACCTCCTGCTAAAAATACTCCCTCTTACCAAAGATAATCGCAAATAGTCTAAAGCAGAACGTTTGACAAAGGATCAACATGACTCTATTTGACCTTAAGTCCAGCACAGCACTGGCTATAAAAAACCTGTGCCTGATATAGAAATTCATTATCTGAATGAATGCTTTCCTCTTTACTTCCTTCTCAGTGAAGCTTTCAGTCCTCTCCACTGCTAACCCAACAGCACTTAGGAGAGAGTGTGTCAAATGCTGGAAACCTGCCCACCCCTATCATTAAAAGCCCCTTACCAGATTGCCCACGAAAAGCATTGTGTTGAACTCATCAGTCATGGGGTAGTGCTCCATGGCCATGAAGAGGGTGTTCAGCACAATGCATATGGTGATACCCAGATCCAGGAAAGGGTCCATCACCATGTACTTCACCCACTCTTTCATCTGCAGCCACCAGGGGCAGGAGTCCCATATCAGGTACTTCTTGGCGAATGTGTACCAGCAGGGATGGCACTTTTGCCTCGACACCTCCAGCTCTGCAAAGAGACATCAAGGTGAGCTATTCATTTGCAGCCTTTCGTTCAATAGGTTGTAATCGGTTGTAATCTCGGGGCTCAACGTAGTGAGAGCTAGAAGAGCGATCTTCAAAGGAAGAGTTTGGGTGTTTTGAAGTGGGGTTGTATGAGGTACTTATCTATAGTCAGTGTATTACCTACAGTAGATGGCGGTCGGCACGCCCCCAGCTTGGAGAAGCAGACAGGAGTTACCGCACGGAACCAAATCAATGTACTGCTGTGGATATGTATTTCCTAAAGTTTAAGTGTACGCTATATTTGGAATACTTGCTGTCAGACAGCTCTTTCGATGGGGAACTGAAGCTGTTATATCCATCCATGTTCTCGCCAAAACCACCAGACCCCATTGAAAAAAACCCAGTAATGTTTACCTCACAGAACACTGGAGTTGCTGGTCACACAAAGGCAGTGGTAGACCAGGAATCCCCGTGTTCTGCAAGGTTAAAATTAAGTTTTTTCCAATGGAGTCTGGTGGATTTTCCGAGAACATAGATAACGGCTTCAGTTCTCTGTTGGAAACGCAGACTGTATAGCTGTCTCATGGCAAGGTAAACCTGCAAAAATATTGTAATCATAGTGTACAGTTAAACTGATATGGATTTCTTAAGTGAGCCTTTCTTTTAGGTGGCTAAAATAAGTTTTGCTGCCGGCCTCGACTATAGCAGCACATTGCTTTGGTTCCGTGTGATAACTCTTGTCTGTTTCTCCATCTACTGTAGGTAATATACTGACTATGGATAAGTACCTCATTCAACCCCACCTCAAAACACCCAAACTATCCCTTTAAAGGAATAATTTTTAACATTTTGCTTTGCTTTTACAAGCTTAGCTTAGTAAAAAGACTGGAAACAGAGGCAATCAGCTAGCCTGGCTCTGTCCAAAGGTAATAAAATCACTAATTAACACGTTAAATCTTGTTTGTTTAGTCCATGCAAAAACAGTACAAAAGTGTAAAAATGACAAATTATAGTTTTACGAGCTGTTATAGTGACAGGAATTTAATGCACCCGGCCAAGAAATAGTCTGGCCAATTTTAGACTTTAAATAATTAAACAAGCATGGTCTAACATATTAATTAGTTGGCTTTAGAGGTGGATTTTGATGCTTTAGACAGAGTCAGGCTAGCTGTTTCCCCTTGTTTCCAGTCTTTGTACTAAGCTAAGCTAACCAGCGGCTGGTTAGAGCTTTATAATGGTACAGACATAAAGTGGTATCGTCCTTCTCATCTAACTCTCAGCACAAAAGCAAAAAAGCAAATTTTCCCAAAATCTCTTTAATATTCAAAAGGACTCACCCCCCATGGCATCGCTGAAGAAGCTGACAGAGCTCAGCCCTCTTTTCCGTTGCACTGGAGGAGCCTCAGTCACTGTCGGGGAAGGCTGTAGGAAAAGTCTGTTAGCGGTGTCCTCCAAACTGGTGGGCTTCTGGTAGACAGAAAACACCCTAAAATGAAATACTTTCTTCTCCTTTTGTTAATTAAGATCTTTTCACTCTTGCAGGATTTTCTAATTACACACAGGCTTTTATCACTCACTGTGTCTTCCCTGACCCTCTCCATGCTGTGAGCAGGCATGGAGGTGGGAGTATGTAGGCCCAGAGTGGTGACTCCGTTCTGGTCCAGGGAGATGTTGAGCCGCCCATTGATGTTGAGGCTGGGGGTGAAGATCTGGGAGCAGTGGCTCCGCACGCTGCCCGTCCTCCTCTTCCAGGGCGTTGCTGTTGAACTGGTGCGACTCCTGAAGGCGTCCCCGTGAGTGCTGTACTCGTCGTCCCCGAAGTCGGCCTCCGAGTTGTTGCGCGCCCGGAAAGAGCTGAAAACGCTGACCTGGCTTCCTCTCCTGGTGCTGAGGGGGTGAGAGGAGAGCGTGGCCAGCAGAGGGTGGACCGGGAGAGGAGACAGAGGAGGCTACACAAACACAGAGGATACATTAGCTCCTGTGGCTTTTCGTAAGAACATCAAAGATTGGATTAGAGTGTGAATGTTGGGTGATGTACCATTGGCTCATCCAATGGGTCAATGTTCTCTTCAGCAGCTTCCTCTTCTGTTTCCTCTGACAACGCCCTGTGCGATCTTCTTCTCCTGCTGCTGCTTCGACGTATGCTGCCTGTCTTCAGACAGAATGGAGACAACTCTGGGGACAACGCTGAGTCTGCATCCTGTGTTTGTTGTAGTCTTTTTGCTAACTTCACACAGAAAGGAATTATGTTTAGGAGATTATTTTTTGTTTGTCCTAAATTGAAAAGCACACATGAAAATCCTTGCTGACTGTCCGTGTTGCACCTACTCTTTGCTCTCTGCGAAGGTGCTCCATAGCCAGCTGAAACTCCCTCTCCTTCTGCCAGGCCTCAGCGATGGTTGCCTGATTCTGCTCCTCGTAGGCCATGGCCACTACAGCCAGGATGAGGTTGACCAGGTAGAAGGAGCCCAGGAAGATTACCAGCACGAAGAAAACCATGTATGTCTTCCCTGCTGAGCGCAGCGTCTGAGGGAGCGGACATCAAATCAATACAATCAAATTCACATGTTTAAGGAAATTTCTGATCTTTTTAAAACCTGAGTCATGTTTTTGTAGTTTTGGCATAATGTTTGCTCATGGACAACGTTTTACTATGATTCTGTTACATAAAGACATCCAAGATAGAAAGCAACAGGCAGTCTGATAATAAGAGGTAAACAAATCCTCAGTTTTATCATTTTTATCTTAATCACTCATTCTGTCAAAAATGTCTGTAACTAAAGCCATTATAGGTGTTCATTGAATTGTAACTCTATTTTGGTCTCCACCAACTCCTGAGCTAAATTTCCGGCTCTTTAGCTGCTAAATGCTCCACTATGTTCACCTGCTAGTCGCTAACGTTTTCTGTTTGCTGTTTGGTGCTGGGCAGGTAGTGCTCAGTAAGATAATCAAAACAAAACAAGTGCTTGCATGCTGCAAATAAGATTGATGAATGAAACAATAAAGTTATTGGTCGCAGAATCAAAACAACGAGCTAAAAGATGCTGAAACTCTCCGTAGAGCTGAAGGGAACTGCAGAGTCAGATGATAATTGTCAGTGGGTTTGTCACTATGAGCGACCCCTTTCACATTAAACATATTAAACACTAACCCACTGTTAATATAAAAACATAGATTTTTTATCATCACTGCAGTTTTAATCTTTTGTTTACACTTAAAGTGGTTTAGATGGTAAAAATAGAGTATTATTATTATTACTATTACTATTAACCTCTTAACAATCCGCCAGCCCGCTGGTTGGCACGGCCGCTATTCTGTCATGCAGAGGTTGTAGAAGGTTTAGTCTTAAAATTAGAGTGAAGATGAAACTAAAAAACCTAAGGAATCGATTGGTACCAACCATGTCATGTTAGCTTGTCGGGAAGAACGCTAAATAACGCTCCATGGAAAAGAAAAACTGGCATTGCCATGTTCAAATGAGTCCCTTGACCTCTCACCTCAAGATATGTGAATGAAAACTCTGAGATGAGCAGAGTGAAAACTGTATCTTATTAAATAAACAGTTATTGACAAACTGCATAATTTGCCGTTGAAAAAAGTTAATATATCACAACGTAATAATGTTTAAAATCACAATAAGATCATACCATGACTTAAGTATCGTGATAATATCGTATCGTGGGACCTCTGGTGATTCCCACCCCTAACACAAACTGAATGCTCCTTTAATCTGCATTATTTGACATTCATTGAGTAGAACTATTGTATTCTACTATGTATTTAAAAGATGGATTATTATTCACCGGGCGGAGCAAACCATCACACAATATTGGTATATTCAAAATGAGATTCAAAAACTGCACCTGGTGAAACAGTTTTTCCCAGTAGTCTTGTGTCATGAGTCGGAAGAGGGCCAGAAAAGCCCAGCCGAAGGTATCAAAACTGGTGTAGCCGTAGTTTGGATTCCTCCCTACTTTTAGGCAGTCAAATCCATCTGGACACTTCCTGTAATGCACAAACAGTTGAAAGGCGGAGGACAGATGATTATGGGGCAACACTGATAAACAAAGGATGTGCACAATTAAATCAATGGCAGCTGGGAGCAGATATAGCTGTTGTAGCGTGCGGGCTGCTTTGCCGGAGTTAAAAACATCTCCAGTATCTACATGTATCCCCGTGGCCTTTGAATCCAAAGGGGAGAGGAGCGGATGAGTGAGTAAGTACATGCGCTGCTATCAACACCATTATTTCAACTGAAGAGGGCACTTGAAATTCGCTCCAGGCAGGAGCACTAAAATGCACCGCAGCAAAAGGGATTACGCTGAGCCAGATGGATATCAAATTGCAGTTCAAAAAATGTTTTCATGCCTGCATCTCTGATCTTCATTGTCATGCAGCATAGTGGCATTACAGCAAATATTTAAGTCCAGCAGCTGAGAACAAGCTGGACTGCCATGTCAATCTGAGTGCAGAATAATTTCGTAATGGCTGGGAAACAGCTGGGCGGCATAGCGCTGCTGTGAGAACAGCTGTAGATGTCACCAACCAGCCAGCTAAGCAGGACTGCTCACTAATATCCAACAGCGAGGACAGAGGAGGCTGCGTGAGGCCAGCGACATCTTCCTGTCAGGCAGTTTTCCTTCCCTCTGCTGTACTACACTGCTCAACCTGTCAACGATCTGTTCACTGCTTTTACTCAATACTGAATTGTATATTTTAGCCCTTTAACTATATCTTGTTTTATGAATTACTGTTGACCATTTTTCAAAGCATAACATGTGTATTTTGATGCCCTACACCTCCTAGGAAGCTTTTTTTTAATGAATTCCTAATAATAATAATAAAAATGTATTCCAGGACACTCTGTTGACCTTTTTAATGTAAAAGAATGACTAAATTTACATGATTTCTCAACATAGTTTGTGAGCTTGATCCAGTTATCTTTTCCTGATTTGTTCAATATATTAAATCACCCATCTAAGCAACACCCTGAAACGATGAGTCGATTAATCGAAGAATATTAACAAACAGCTATTTTCATAACCGATTAATCATTTCAGTCATTTTTCAAGCAAAAAGACCAAACATTTTCTTTTCTGTAAATTGGAAATCCTAAGATTTAGGACTGTGTGTTGTTCAACAGCTGGTTGGTTTGTTGTGTGTCAGCATTTTATGACTTTTTATCGATATATTTTAAGCTATTAATCTGGAAAACTAATCTGCAGATTAATTGAAAATGAAAATAACTGCTGCAGCTCCATTTATTTACATACTATAATCTAATTAATGGAAAGAAATGGCTGCATGGAAAGTATGAAATCAGTCAGTAAACAGTGAGGAAGAGAGAGAGCAGTAATTATCGAGCAAACTATAGAGTGAATGAAGAGAGGGAGCGGCGATTCAGTCAAAATACAAGTATGAACCTGGAAATGAGCACGATATGTCCCCTTTAAGTTTGGCTGCCTAACATGCAATGCACAAATGCTGTGGTTGCTAGCCTTATTTACCACACTGCTAGCCGATTCTGTCACTTAAACAACTATATGAATGTGAGACTTCTCTTGCAATTAGATGCTGCTGTAAAAACAAGGCACCTGTCAGGCATACGTCCCTGATGTTTCTATTGTAACTGCCCTGGAGACTCACTCTTGCATGGGTTTATCCGGCGCTAGCACTCCTCAAGGAGAGCTGCTATATGCCACATGCACTCGCTGTGGGATCTGATCTACCTCCACACAGACATGAACAAGGAAGACCAGAGTATCAACCAGTGTTCCTCTTTCTCTGTGTGCATCATATAGTGTGTTAATTTGTACTCATTAATCACACACTTGACATCCTACAGTGCATAACTCCAGAGTGATAAGTATTAATTACATTTCTTGCGGTGTCCTTTGAGGCAACTTTGGAAGATTTCAGATTTGTGGATGTATTTTTCTTACTATTTAAAGGTGCAGTGTGTAGGATTTGGCGGCATATAGTGGTGAGGTTGCAGATTGCAACCAACTGAAACTTGTACCAAGTGTGTAGGAGAACTACAGTGGCCGACATGAAAACGTGAAAACGTGAAAACGTGAAAACGTGAAAACGTGAAAACGTGAAAACGTGAAAACGTGAAAATGTGAATGGCCCTATCTAGAGCCAGTGTTGGTTTGTCCGTTCTGGACTACTGTAGAAACATGGCGGCTGGCTCCGTGAAGAGGACCCGCTCCGTATGTAGATATAAACGGCTAATTTTAACGTAACGAAAACACAACAATTTGTATTTTCAAGAAAGCAAACTTATGAATATTATATTCCATTTCTGACAATAGATCCCTCTAAATGCTACAAACTGTTCCTTTAAGGCAACCAATGCTTTTAATTTGTTTCTGTTTGGTGTAAAAGTCAGTTAGCAGACTCTTAAAACTTGCATTACCTCATAACTATACTGTAACACTGAAGTTTCAAGAGGCTGCTAACAGAAATGAATGGAAATCAATGGCTTCCTGGAATGCAAGCAAAAATATAGAAAAAATACTAAGACTGACAGTATGCATTTATAAATATTCATCATACACGTTAAGGGGGAAAACCATCCAAATTAAGAATTCCAATATGTTATTTCCATGGTCTCGGAAAGTTCAATCAATATTTGTGAACATGTGCTTCTCTCCCTCAAATCCAGAAACCAGAGAAGTAAGTCTGAAACTTGTGATGTCATACAGTAGAGTATAAAGTCTGGATCCGCTCCATAGACAATGAATGGGAGGCTGATTTTATGGACCACAGAATGTTTATTTTCTCTTTTTTTTATACACAAATGAGCTTTATTCTATTGTAGTGTTGTCCTCTGGGTGCTCTCAGTGTCATCTAGAACATCTGAATTTTGAAAATGGGCATAGTTCCCCTTTTAAGTATAAATGATTTGTAGTTAAGGAGTAAATATTGTCAAATACTATCTCATCTCATGTCACCAAAGCAACAGTCTCGGGTGTGTAAGAGCTCTGTGGAAGCTCTTTGCTCACATGTTTACATTATTTATAGGTACTGTCGTACTCTAGAGAGTGTACCACCAGTTCCCTGCACTTCGTGTGACAGAACAGCAGAGGAACATCTGTCAATCGCAGCAAAGTGTTTCCCTCTACGGTGGGCGGGGCTGAGGCGATGGGTCTCCATGCCCACATCAGTCCGGTCAAGGGCAAAAGTCATAATCCTTGATGCACAGTGGCTTTAAGATGTGAGGGGATAAGCGTTTGCCTGAACTCCACAGTGGGCGCGACGAGAAACAGCTTGGACCTTTGAGCAAATCATTTATCGCAAACTTGTTAACCATCTCGACTGAAAATATCATTTGAATATGTGTGTGCGCGCGCATGCCTGTCCGCTTGTGCCTGTGTATGCATGTGTGTGTGTCATCATAACGTATCCAAAGCTTTAATTTGGAAATCTACTCAGGGATTACTTGTTGGAATACACTCAAAAGATTAAGCATCCTCTATGTTTTACGTCCTCCATCCTGACCTGCTTAATATCTTGCCCGTCTCCACAGCCGGCCTCAGAAAGTTCCATCTAAAATGTCAAAGGAGTTTAAAGGGTGGCGATCGTTTTGACAACAGACACATATGGTTACTTTAACCTATAACCTGGCAAGTGCGTCATTCTGTCTTTGATTTAACATCAATCTAACCACAATGGACACAATAAAATACCACATTCGTGCGCTGTTAGAGCTCCGTAAATGGCAGAAACACAAACAATAGACAACAAATCTAAAACAACCCAATGGCGGTGACTTGTAGGTAAAGTCTGGGACAGCTGGATAGGTCATATCGGTGCTATTCTCATCTTACTGACCTACTACTCATGGGAGTTTAGTGACGTCATTTCCCTCTGAATGCCCTCAAATGTATCCTCTTTTCGCTCTGACTTGAACACGAATTACTGAATCAGATTTTACTTCTCGGGAGATTAAGCTCCTGTGTTTTTGGAGGAGAGGTTACAGAGTGAGATTAAAGCTAAAGGGTTGGCTGCGCTCTGATGCCAATAAAAATTTGTAAATACCTACACCGTGTCTATATTTTTTCTATTAACTAATTAAAATAATGTATTAATAATATTATTGGCTTAATCGCATGCATACATACACAATCTCTCATAAAAAGGAGCCCAGGGTCACCTAAATCAAAGAACCCTTTGTCATGAAAAGGCTCAATAATAGAGTTGTACAGAAAAAATAACCTTTTTCTTGCACTTTAACTGTCTCCGTTTCATATATGAGCATTTTAACATGTCAAATCATGCTCTAATGTTTCAGTTATAAGTAAACACTAAATCTGAGAATCTGGAACAAGTGAATGTTTGACATCTTTAGTCATCTTTAGTTGTGCATGCTTAATATGGGCAAAAGAAAATATTGGGGTATTATGTTTTGTGATACTGTATCAATTCTCAAAAACACAATACTTTATTTCATTTGCAAAGAGACGCGCCTTCTCAGTGTATGTGCCCTCTCAAAGTAGTGCTATAATGTTGGATTTTACATAAAAATTGCATACAAAAATAATCTTTTTTTACTCAGATTTTATACATATGGTGGTGTGTTCTTTATACTATAACCTAAAATTTAAAACCGCAATATAATTGCATTGATTACAGTATTGCAATATAGGAAAATATATTGAATCGTAGCCCCTGTATCATGATATGTATCGTATCAAAGTAATTAAAGTACTAGTAATAATTTGCCTGTATCTGTGTGTTTACCAAAATTATTTTGCTCTGTTAGTATTAAAAGTGATTTTGATTACATAAATAGTTTTTCTTGTCAAACAAATAAAGTAAGGCTGTTAAAGTTATAATAAAGTGTTAGTGCAAATTAATTTCAACGCCACTAATTTCTTTAACGCAATCGATCTTCCTAGCTAGAGCTGAAGATATCATATGAAACTAGAAAAACCTAAGGAATCCATTGGTACCAACCAGGTCATACTAGCTTGTCACGAAGGAGGCTAAATAACGCTTCAAACTTGCGTTAGATTTTGGCGAGGAAAAATTGGCATGGGCATTTTCAAAGGAGTACCTTGACCTCTGACCTCAACATATGTGAATGAAAATGGGTTCTATGGGTACCCACGAGTCTCCCCTTTAAAGACATGCCCACTTTATGATAATCACATGCAGTTTGGTGCAAGTCATAGTCAAGTCAGCACACTGACACACTGACAGCTGTTGTTGCCTGTTGGACTGCAGTTTGCCATGTTATGATTTGAGCACATTTTGTAATGCTAAATGCAGTACCTGTGAGGGTTTCTGGACAATATTTGTCATTGTTTTGTGTTGTTAATTGATTTCCAATAATAGATATATACATACATTTGCATAAAGCAGCATATTTGCCCACTCCTATGTTGATAAGAGTATTAAATACTTGACAAATATCCCTTTAAGGAACATTTAGAAAAAGAAAGAAAATGTGCGACAAATTTGCGATTAAATATTTTAGTTGATTGACAGCCCTAAATAAAGTTATTATTATGTAATCAAATGGGGGAAAAAATCTGTGCTTTTAATGAACCCCAAGGGTTCTTTAGGAGGAACTCTGTAAGATGGGTGTATACTGTAATGAATTGTTTAGGGGTGCCATATATGTTCCAAGATATAGAACCTAAAAAGGTTCAATATAGAACCACTTATTATAAGAAAAGAAAAGAATATCTGCACCAAACTTCCCTGTTAAAGTTTAATATCATTTGTTATTTGCTATCATCCATTTCCTTGTATCATTAACAAGAGCACCTAATGGAAGCCATTTGTTGAAGCTGCGGGATTTCAGATTCACACAGATGGGTATTTAGTTCACTATAACCCTTGAACTAGGCCTGGCATGGGCAGAATCTGAGTCATCCTGTTGTGCTTGTTTCAAAAGCATTTTGGATTTATAGGATTATTCAGTGCGTGGGCTGAGTAGCAATATTTGGAAGGTTTCACACTGTGCCTTTGATTGGGAACAAAGTCCACAGATGAAATATTCATCTATGCATGCACGACTACATTCATATTGGTGTTTGAAATTAAATCAAAAGGTGTTTCTGGTCCGTCACAAAGACACAAACTTCAGTACAGTATCTCCTCTCAACAATAACAGAATATCAATCCGAAGTGATCCGGTCCGCTCCGGTCGACCTAATCATGTCATAGAGCTTTTGAGATGATGAAATCTCCAAAGACCCCCCTCTCTCCAGCTGGCAACTCCATGTTTCTCTGTAAAGGGTTCCAGTGGAGCCGGGGTGATTATCCACACCACATGTCGTCTTGTGCACAGCCTCTCTCACGCTACACCCCTCCCTCTGACGGGATCATTCCTCTATACATTACGCCTATAAGTCACAGATTTAAATATGAAGCCTAAAGCACATCCTCTATCGTCCTATCGGTCTTTTTTTGTTCTACTGGCACCGAGTCTGAAGCTCAAGCTACTGTATCTAATTATAGACATGACGTGCATGGGATCAAAAGCCATTAGATGCTAAATATTTTTGATGTTATGTAATAGCCCGCAGATGATTAACAAGCAGTAAGCAGGACAAACAGTCACTTACCCTGCATCACTTCCGTATCCACATATTAAGGCATCCTTTGCTCCCTCAACTTTGTAAAAATTATCTAAGGAAAAGGGGAAAAACAAGTTAAAGAAACAACTTTACTGAATGTTAATGATACTGGACAGTATTCAGAGATGCTTTCTCAACACCAGTGTTTTGTTTGTTTTTTTGGCTGACCTTCGCTGCCCAGGAAGTCCATCCTGGAGCTCCAGGTTCTGTTGTTGCAGATGAAGGATGCGTTGGGGCTGTAGGAGGAGTTGACGCAGTGCGTGAGGCTGCGGATGCACTTTTGCCGCAGCAGCCCCATGAAGAGCTGCAGGCCGATGAGGGCGAACACGCTGAGGCAGAAGACGGTCAGGATCATCACGTCTGCCAGCTTCCTCACGGACTGGATGAGAGCGCCGACGATGGTCTTCAGACCTTGACGGAGGAGAGGAGACAATATATTAGCTGTCCTGTAACACGCAGACACGTGAAGCTTTCTGTTGATGTGTCATCTTACCTGGGATGACTGAGATGGTTTTCAGTGCTCGTAGTACTCTGAAGGTTCTTAATGCTGAGACGTTTCCGAGGTCTACAAATTCTGTCACATATCTGGAAATTGATAAAAGGAGATTTATGAACAGGAAGATTCAATAAGTAATAGTTCTGGTGATCTGTATGATCACCAGGGTTAATAATAAAGTTCAGACATACTTAACAGTTTCTATATGATGTCTTTATAGATACATTTTAATCAAATAACATTATGGGTTTGTCTTTTTATCGACTTAGCAACTTAGTTTAAATAGATAATTCTTACAGAGTGTGTCAGTGACTTTACTTAATCCTGCAATAACTGATTTTATGGCCACCTGGGGGCAACGAAAACAAGCTGTGATCCCAACACTGACATATAGGTTGATGTGGCTGACATGTTAGCAAATAGTTGCCTATTTACACATCCAGCAGAAACGGAGCAACATTAGCATTCATTTGGAGTTTGCTCTGTTTTGGTCTCCACCAACTTTTGAGGGAAATATCTGGCTCTTTAAGCTGCTAAATGCTCCACTATGTTCACCACCTAGTTGCTAACTTTGTCTTTCTAATGCTTGGTGCTAGGGACGTAGCGTACCAATGTTAATTTTGGCAGCTATTTTAGATTTAGTCTTATGGTCTAAAGACGAAAATGCCTTAAGAGCAGCAGTTGGGCGGGTTCATCACTTCAAGCTCCATTCACACACAAGTAGTCATGTGATCCATTGTTCATATAAAAACACTGATTATAGCCCTCTTAAGAGGTAAAACAACAAGAACAGCATGTGTTGAGTACCTGTGAGAGGAACTGACTGAACCATAATTAATCAAAAACAAATTAATCGCCGAAGGTGATGACAGCTTTCAGTGTGTCTACAACATGCATTAAAAGGGATTTTGTCTCGCTGTTTTCAAACAAAGCAAATGTCCTATCAGGATGATTGGTCTCGGACAATGCTGAACCGACGCAGCGAGAGGTCACCTGTATAATCTGCTACCTGCATCATGGGTAGGGAGTCATTGCACACAGATCTATGACCTTAACAATAAGCTTATCATCGTCATGATGCTTCAAATCACCACTCAGGATGACTAACTGACTACGGTCACTTTGACACTTTATCATCTGCACAAAAACTGCCCCACAAGACAGAATGGGGAATTAAGGTGGAACTTTTTAATGAGATGTTTCTGCACAATGTAGCCACTGCTATGAATGAAACATGAATGACATCGTAACTTACGCCATGACAATGACGCTGAAGTCCAGCCAGTTCCATGGATCTCTCAAGAAGGTGAACGGCATTATACAGAACCCTCTCGCTAATATCTTTATCGCCGACTCGAAAGTGTAAATGCCAGTGAAAGTATACCTGAAAAATATTCATGGGGGGGGAAGGAAATGCAGTTAGCTCTGAATCCAGTGTTTTACAACAAGATTTACCGTTCAGAATGGATTTGAGCATTAAAATAAACAACAATCAGTAACAATAAAGACTGAAAGACAAAGCATGAAAAATAAAAGAATGAATCATGTGTAAACGCTCTCAGCCCAAATGTCTTTGAATTCAGCTGTAGTGATGTCACTGACAGATTGTGTGCAAGATATGAAATAGCATGCCTAAGCCGTTTAAAATAACATAATGAGCACATATATTATTGCAGTCTACATTAATACGTGTTTCATGTTTACAAACAAATAGAAACAAATGAAAAGTAAAGTAAATCTATGCAGTACACACAAGACATGGTGAAGACTTTCCAGTGGTTCATTCATATTCAACTTTTGTTTCATACTTGTATGCAGTCTTTTAGTTCAGGTCTGCCACAGTCAAAGAGCAAAAATGAAGCTACGGTCAGCCGCTGGTTAGCTTAGCTTAGCGTAAAGACTGGAAACAGGGGGAAACAGCTAGCCTGGCTCAGTCCGAACAAAAATGCATACTAACACCTCTAAAGCTCACACGCTATATCTCGTACAAAGACCAAAGTGTCAAAACGACCAGACAGGGTTTTAAAGGGACAGTGTGTAGGATTTGGTGGCATCTAGTGGTGTGGTTGCAGATTGCAACCAACTGAGAACCCCTCCGCTCACTCCTCCCTTTCCAAGACTGCAGTAACATGAGCCGCAGAGTGCAAAACCGTGGTAATGCCGGTAGCCTCGCTCAGTGGCCATCCTTACCATAATAACACTACTTTAGGAGCAACGGAAGTCAGACGGCGGCTGGCGGTACCACGGTTTTGCACTCTGCGGCTCACGTTACCGCAGTTTCACAAGCGTGTCGGAGAACTACGGTGGCCTTCAGGTAATGTAAGAACGCGAAAGGCTCTTGCAAGAGCCAGTGTTTGGTTTGCTACTGTAGAAACATGGCGGCGCAACATGGCGGACTCTGTGAAGAGGACCCGCTCCCTATGTAGATATGAAGGGCTCATTCTAAGCTAACGAAAACACAACGATTCTTAGTTTCAGGTTGCTATACACTAATGAAAACATAGTTATGTATATTATATTCCATTTCTGCTAATAGATCCCTGAAACGTTCCACATTGTTCCTTTAATGCTGAACTATTTCTTAACTGGGGAGCAGTAAGTTCCTAAAGTCATTGTTGGTTACCTGGCAACCGCACTGTGACGAGAGGAACTCAGATTTTGTGACGTTCTAACAGAGCCAGGCTATCTGTTCCTGTCTGCTAAGATAAGCTGATCGGCTATTAGCTGTAGCTTCATATTTAAAGTGTTGATATTCTCATCTAACTCTCAGCAACAAAGCGAACTGCTTCTCTTTTCGCATGTCTAAAGTTGCAAAAGTAAATGAACAAATTCAGTCAATACAGACAGCATGCTGCATGCTAAAAATGCCTTTGACCCACTGATAATGACAACAACTCGGACCCATCTTCCACATCATGCACATCACAATATTTCTGTAGACTTTAAAGTTTCATTCGACGCCACATGCTTTCTTTTAACATGCCTAGGGGGCGTTCTGACTGCACTAAATATCACATGCATCATATACTTACATGTCGACTGATTCCTCTATCATCACTGACAAAACAACAAACCCCAGCAAAGCTCCACATTAGAACACATGTAGCACAGTTTCAAATTATGTCCCAAGACTCAGAGTGTTATGTTAAATACTACTTACTCCAGGTACTTGGTCCATGGTGCCGGATCCGACATGGCCATGAAGAAACAGTTGGTCAGTATGGTGAACATTATGAACAAGCTGAACAACGTGGAAAGGAGGTTAAGGAAAAGAATATAGTGAAATAGTAACTTACAGTCATATAAGCTTTTTGTGATAAGCCAACAATGTATCGCACAATGTTTCTTGTAATCCTATGAAATATACCCAGAAGGATAAACCATCACTTTGCGTGCCAACGGCATTAGAACTACAGTAAATGCAGATTAAGGAAAATGCCAGTAAATTTCATTTAACATTAAATCAGGGGAGTCGTATCACTCTCTCTTATGGATGAATGATACAATAATAAAGCTGCTAACTTTAAAATCATTAGAACGTAATCAGAATAATCACCTGAAACTTCAGTTTCTTTAAATAATCTAAATTATTTAATAATTTTTTTTATTATAAAATAAAAAATATAAAAAAATATTTTTCTGCTCTTAAAATGAAGTTCAGAGCATGTTGTCAGTTACACTTATTCGTGATTTATCAGTTGTAGAAAAATCAATAACAGTTGATAGATGTTCTTTAATATATAATTTGATCAATAGATGTTTTGTCATCCAGAGGAAACATTCCCTCCAGCATGTAAAGTACGAATCGGCTGTCTGAGAACTAACAGGCCGCCGTCACATGACGTGAAATCTCCTTGCTCTTATTTCATTTCAGAGATTAAAAGAGGGATATGAGGGGATTTGTTTTGCAATGCCAGAGGGGACCATTACAAAGCTGTTTCAAAAATGGGACTATGGAAAAATCCAATAGAAACATTCGGGGGGAAATCAGTAAATATTAGAAATTGGCTTATCTGCCAGTGTGAGATGGAAGGAGTGGAGTCTAGACGTTTTACAGCATACGATTATTATTTTTGGTGGAAACTTTTCACAGTGGTTTGTTCTCAGCAGTCTGATCTTCATGTTATCACAGAAATCAGGACTCTGACATCAACACTTTTACTTTGAAGTGAAACACTTTTTGGAGCGCAAAAGAAATACCTGAAATCATCTAATCCTGATTACTAACTAGGGCTGTCAAAGTTAACGCGTTAAAGCAAATTAATTTTAATGCCACTAATGTCTTTAACGCATTAACGCAACTTGTGATTTTTAGGTTGTAGCGGGCTCAGTTTAAAAGCTAGAGTGAAGATACTGGTATCATATGAAACTAGAAAACCCTAGGAATCCATTGGTGTCATACTAGCTTGTCTCAAAGGAGGCTAAATAATACACATACACTAAATCTTGGCGAAGTAAAACTGAAGGTCCCTTGACCTCTGACCTCAAGATATGTGAATGAAAATGGGTTCTATGGGTACCCACAAATCTCTCCTTTACATACATGCCCACTTTATGATAATCACATGCAGTTTGGAGCAAGTCATAGTCAAGTCAGCACACTGACACACTGACAGCTGTTGTTGCCTGTTGGGCTGCAGTTTGCCATGTTATGATTCAAGTATATTTTTCATGCTAAATGCAGTACCTGTGAGAGTTTCTGGACAATATCTGTCATTGTTTTGTGTTGTTAATTGATTTCCAATAATAAATATATACATACATTTGCATAAAGCAAGCATATTTGTCCACTACCATGTTGATAAGAGTATTAAATACTTGACAAATCTCCCTTTAAGGTACATTTTGAACAGATACAAAATGTGCGATTAACTACGGACAATCATGTGATTAATCTCGATTAAATATTTTAATCGATTGACAGCCCTATTACTAACTTTTAAATTATACTCATATCACTTCTATTATCGCTATATTTTTTAAGCCAATAAGGGTGTTCACCCACCAGTGCTTTATCACAAATTTCATTGATATCAGCCTTAAACAAACAAATTAAAGTGACAGGTAATATGGTCTGATAGGAATATTTTGCTCGCTCTATGAAACAGTTACATGATTATTTCACATGGCAGGATGAGACACAGGCTCTGTGTAATAAAAAAAAAAGGATATGAATGGACTAAAACTTTCATGGCGATTGATCTGATGAAGTGAAACGGAGTAAATATGTAAACTGCAGATGTGGCACTGAATCTGAAGATGACCTTCCCTTTGTTAAGTACCATGAAAGTCTGCAAAGAAAACAGAGAGAAAACGGAAATCATTAGTGAGAAAAATCACATTTTCCAAATCTTATTGCGTAAATTCTGTAAATAAAACTAATTGTAACAAGTCATAAGAATGTAAATACATTTCCCAAACAAATTTTCCCATCATGCGCAGGCTCCATTTTCTTCAGCTCTGCAGAGAAACACAGTTAAGCTGTTCTTTACCCCACAGCGGATGATAATATAGCTGCTGTGTTGAATCCACCACTCAGTCTACCATCTGTGTTGACTTCCACCGTAAGTACTTCTGCCTCCAAGAAAGTAGCAAGTGCACATACACGCAGCCAGCGAGGCCAGTTTGAGATAATGGAGGCAACTCCAAAGCGGGTTGAACCTTCCCCCAACAGATGTGGCATTTATTTAAATATTTTTTCCGTCTTTGGATAATCCTCCCATCCAGCAGCGCATCACATGCCAAAACAAAGAGACCCTGAGAATGACTGCCACGTCCTTTTTCATCTCTCCATAAGCGGCCCATTAATGGGCAGCGGCCTGATCTACTGACTCTGCAAATCAAAACTTGCTAATCCTATTTCTACGTCCACAAAAGACGCTGCAGCTCTCGTCTCGTCTCGGCTAGCTGCTCTAAAACGCCACTCGGTAAATTCAGTTGGGCTGATCGGGAGGATCACTGACATATCATGTTCACGAGTCCAGATGAGAGTTTTGTGTCAGTGAAATAGTATCATAATTGACACTACATTTTCTGAGATGAAAGTGGCTGAGAGCTACTCAGAGCACCAAGTTGTACATCGCCAATAGCAGACATCACTTCTGTCTTACTTTTATGGTCCTTTAATAATGTTTCAGCCACCGCAGTCATCACCTCTATTACAATCCCGCCACAGGCGAAGGGCTTCTTGTGTTTCTTTAGGATGTGCGCCACTAAACTAAGCCTCTGTTGCTGCACTGGCCTTCTTCATCAGTTTGGTAAACTGTTGTCTTTTAAGCAAAGCTTACAGCTCCTTTACCTTCTCTATTCGTAAACTGCTATCAGTTGGAAAGTCCCATGAAAAGTTGCTGTGGACTTTGTTAAAGTGGCGCTCGACGTTACATCTTTTACCGACAGTGCAAATGAGACACACACATTTGTCATTAACATTCGTGAAAAAGAAGAACTCTGTTACCCATTCCTCATGAACACAGTATATTTTTTGCCTTTTATTGGCCTGGCTGTTTTCTACGGTCATTGTCAAATCCATTGTCAACGCTCCCGAGCTCAGCGAGCTGCGGCCGTTTGATTCTGTGCCAAACCGTGGCCAAACTAAAAGTTGGGAAAAGTTTCACTTTTAGCGGCCAGAGAGGACTCGCAGCCAATCAGTAAGCACATCCTGTGACTCCTGTGATGTGTCTACTGTATGTTACAAAGAATCTCTTCCCGCCTGAAACACGTGAATACGCGGCTGGGCAAACTTCGCCGCTGCCTGGTGTGAATTTGGCGTAACATCAAGTAATGTGTTTGGCAAATAATCATTTTGTGTCAGAAGGGGGCGAGATGTTTGTGAATTTGATTGGATAAAAATTTAAACATGCTTACAAAGTAACTTTGTGTTATTAAATTTATGTACATATTCTTTGAGCCACGCAGAAACCTAGAGAGTAGTTGGAGACATTTTCTAGACTAGTTATAGACTTGTTTGACCACCACTGTTTAACCCATCCAAAAAACTCCCCCACACAAATACACAGCAGCTCTCACCCTCTGGTCCTTGTAGTAAAACGGATCAATGTCTTCCAGTGGCACCCCGATAAGTTCTGTAGGGATGTCACCGAAGATGCGCGGCAGCTGCTTGCCTGCCTCCAGGTCGATCCTGGGCCTGGGTGGCTCTGCGTTCCTGTGAGCCTCGTGGCAATCCTTGCCACGAGTCTTGGCCTGCTCCTCCGCAATCCGCCGCTCCAGCGCAGCCAAGGATTCGCGAGTGAACCGCCGCAAGCCATCAGGACCCGTTGGTAACAGCATGGCTGCCATCTTTTCATCCTGATTCTCCTGTACAAGAATTTACTTACAGCTACAGGCAGAGGAGTGGGGAGTGAAGACACAGGAAAAGCAGAGATGGAGGAAGGTGAGAGAGAATAAGTCGTCTAATTCAATCATACAGGCTTCAGAAACAACAGTTTATGAACAACATGGCTTCTTGAATGTGGCACTTCATTCAATACAGAGATCAGATAGAAGTATACATCTAGCAAATTTATGCTAATAGGGGCTCAAAGGAAAAAAAAAGTGAGAGAACCGATTCTGTGTGATGAGGGGTTGATTCACGTCCAACTACTTTAACCATTAACCACTATGTGTTGTGTATATCCTGCAGGAAGTATAGCATCAGTAATGCGCTTAAGCATGGTGTACATGTTCACTACTAAAAGCTGAGGAGAAGTCAATAAAACCCGGTGTAGGAATGAGAGGAGGTCACAGTATCCAGTAGTGTAAACTGGAGTGTGTCTGCAACCAAGGTGGAGAGGTGATCACACACCACACGCTCCATGCATTTGCATATAGCACATATAACGCTATGGGCCTGTAGCCATTTCCAATCTTGGCCTTTTTTTGTTACGGGTATAATGGTGGACTCCTTCCACATGTGGGGAACAAAGCTGGAGTCAAGGAGCTGCTGAAAGAGTTGGGTTATGACGTTCCTAAGCACTCTGCCTTTGAGCCTGTCTGTTTTGCTTGGATTTACTCTGGACAAGGTGGAAACCACTTTCCTCTCCTCCATGGTGACTGGTATATGTGGGGGACTGGGACTGCTGGGGCTTCAGCCTTCTTGCGGTTGTGAGCAGTTGAACCTGGGGCCAGTTGCATAAACTTAGACGGGACTAGTCTTGGCCTTAGACTGTTCTTAGATTGACAGGTTAGATTAGTCTAGACTAGGTAGTAGCTCTAGAGGTAGGACAGTTAGCCACCACTTCCCCTGACTAAACCTGTTAGAAGGAAGTTAGCAAACTATTTCAACTCTTTCTATATTACTTTTAGCTAACTATTTAATTTGTTACCAATTACATTTATGCTCTTTACCTTTCCTGTTCTCTTCTCTCATACTTGGTGTGGTGCGTGATGTCGCTTTTGCATCCTCCATTTCTTTTCTAATTTCTGATCTAAATCAGTCTTACATTAGTCACTCATATTAGGGAAGCTTTGTGCAACAGGTCAATTTAAGAGTCTGTGGAAAGTCTGACTTATAAAGTTATATTTAAGACAAAGACTAGGTCTATTTTTAAGCTGTAGAAAATGTTTAGCTGTTCAGTAAAAGACGCAGGGTATTTGTTTGGGGCTGGCCTCTGGTCTCTGCCCATCATGGTGTTGATCCCTTTCCTCCACTTTATTGTTATAGTGGATTTTGCTTTCTGTCTAAATGCTCTCTCCAACTCATCGACACTTTTGTCACCATTTAAAAATGCCAGTTTATTTTTTATTAGGCATATTTTCAGGCTTAAAGCTGCTTTAATCAATATTTCCATATGGATCATATTAAGCGTATAATGTCAAAGAGATTGTGACAGAGAATTACCACCCATATCTGCATTTCCCTCAGCTCTACGGAGCACTTTAGCCTCTTTCAGCTCATTGTTTTTCATCAAACCCACTGTACACTACCTGCTCAGCATTAAACAACAGACAGACCACGTTAGCAGCTATCTGGTGAACATGGTGGAGCGTTTAGCAGCTAAGGAGCCAGACGTTTCCCTCAGGAGATGGTGGAGACCAAAAACAGAGCTACAACAAGAGTGAATATTGGACTTCGAAGATTGTCTAATTTCTCTACAAACAGAATCGTATAACATCAGAATGATCAAACAACTACTTTCAATATAAAAGTGGTTCTTTAAAAAAATCTCTGAATGGGATTTTTAATAATCTAAAAGGTCAGATTCACGGAAAATACTATAATTCATTAACACTGCGAATAAAGCAACAGGAAATAGTGACTATTCTCTTTTGCGAGGAAAGCATAACAATTCAAATGGAGTATGTGATATCTAAAGGACACAGGTATGTACGTCTCCAATCACTGACGCCCTTCTCTTCTTCAAACATTGTGTAATTTCTGGATTGCCTCTGATTTTCTGATTGGAAGATGGTACTGAGGGATGTCCAGAGACACGATATAAATGTTTCAACCTTACCACTGACCAGCTCCCTGTTATCCAACTGCCTCCGTCAAACTAGGGCAGCCATAGTTGTGAGTCAAGGGGATTAAGTCCACGGTCAGCAGCTCTGACCAGAGGTTTTCTACAGCCACTGATTTAGGATGGCGGTCACTTGTTGTTTGCCTGCATGGGCCTGGACATCGACCTGAAGCAACCTTAAAGATGTCATTTTTAACATCACACTACAGCACATCCCTAAAAGCCAAAATGTCCTCCTCTCTAGTTTCCTAACTAAACTTTGTACCGTGTCAGGTCGAATGACAGTTGGTGAGAGGACAGTAGACTTTATGAAAAAGCTTTCTAGTAACATTGTTAATAATGTCACACCTTGGCTGTGGCCAATTTTGAGTGTTTGTTTGAATTAATGCAGAAAAATGACAGATTATTCAACCCAATCTCATGGGAAAGCGTATAAATATCACAAGATTACAAGGACATTCCGTGTATCGTGAGAATGCATTTTAGCCTTTTTTCGACTTTCGGCATTTTTACACTACGCAACAAAACGACGGTAACGGCTGCAGTTAGGCTTAGGCAGCAAAAACTTTGAAGGCACCAATAGGTTTAGGAAAAGCATCATGGTTGGGCTTAAACTAAGGACGTAAACTAACTAAAATATGAAAGGAAGCAACGCAACAGAAGTAGGGAATACACAAATGTCACTAACGTAACTTCAGAATAACTCAACAACACTTTGGGATACGAACACCGGTCTCCTGGTTGAAAGTCCTGTTTTTGTTGGACCCATCCACCATGAGCACTCTTTCTCTCTTTTTATTCTACGTCACTAGCTCTGAGCGTAGCATATTTACACGGATGCATTTACAGTGCAGTCAACACAGACTACATGGCGTACAAATGACAAGCCAAAAGCAAGAACGGCGTTCTTAATGCACACAAAATGACTTGCGATTACCGTGTCATTCATACGCCATTTAGTGCGACCGAGCTGGATTATTTGTACCAGAGATGTTACTAAATACAATTTGAATAGCTTGAAATGCTGCCTGTGGATGTTTAAATTCTTAATTTCCTTTTTTCTTATTGGCAAACTTGGTTCCTCTGGACTTAAATAAAGCATACGGATAGTTTGCAGGTAATCTGATCAGAGACCAAAGCCACTGTCTAAATGAAGACAATACTCAAAACATTTCCACTACCAAAGAATTCACTCCCTCATTTTAGCCGGTGACCGAGTCTGATATTTTAATAACTGAAAAAGCTTTCCAAAGAGAGGATTACATTTCTCTGTTCCCCCTTTGACAGAGAAATACCATTGTAACCTTTTCATATTGACTAAGCTCTGTGAGTTCTCCATCTCCGCCTGTCCTGAAATGCATTGATCCATTCACACGTCCAGCCAGACGCTAGTTATCTGCTTTCACTTGATCTGCTTATTTGGCCTAGGTTGATCTCAGATCAGCTCGTCTCATACACTGAATCCAGCGCTCAAAAGAAATAGGTCCATTTGCAACGTCATTAATAAAGCAGATAAACGGGTTCAAAGCATATTTCTGTCAGGATGAGACGACTCATCCTGACAGAAATAGTCACAGCGTGTCCTCTGTGAAAGGTAACAAACACTACAGAACAGTCAGAAGCTATGTGACAATGACCTCTACTCTGTAGCATCAAAGTATATATGAATAATATATAATATATATGAATAATATCAATCTACAGTCAAAGAGAGAGAATATCTGCCTCTGTGCACTGTTTAGATTTAAGCGTAACGCAGATAGAAAAAATAGTATTTTCGTTGAATGAAATTTAATTCCCATAACAGCCAGATGTGATATGGTCATCATCACTGCAAATAATTATGATAATTAGATTGGAATTAGAGCGAAGCCACGGACCGGCACGCACAAACACAAACACAAACACAAACACACAAACACTCAACGTGACATGTGTTCTGCAATACTACTGTTTTAAATTGTCATAACCGAGAGGTGCACAATGAATACGGTGTAAGAAAATATTGAAAAAATTGAATAGAATATTATGTGATACTGCATCGATTCTCAAAAACATTATTGATTTATAATCAATAGTTTACATGCAAATATGAACTCAGTCAATTTATTTAATTTGCAAAGAGATGCACCCTCTCAGTGTATGTGTCCTCTCAAAGTAGTGCTGTGATGTTGGATGTTACAGCAACTCTGATAAATGCAAATGCAGATCCCGCTGTTCTGATTGCATAAAAAAGTAAACTTTACTCAGATTTGATGCATATGGTGGTGTGTTCTTTATATACTATGAAAGTTTTCCTAAAATTAGATTGAAATATCGCAAAATATTGCCTTAGTTACAGTATTGCAATATACTGAATCGTAACCCCTGTATCATCATCGTATCGCCAGATTCTTACCAATACACAGCCCTGATAAACAAACAATCTTAATATTAATCTTAATCTTAATACGGGTGCCTTAAATTTTTTTGTGACCAAGATATACTGTATAGCTACTAAGTGGGATATTTTACAGTGTAAAGGTCAACTTGTCAATGCTCTCTGGTGGACAAACTAATGGTGACACACAATGATCTCAAACCTAGTCTGGCGTGTCCGTTCTATAATTTCCTGTTATCTATCTGCTGACATATACACAATCTGATATATCAGCCTGGCTAGCTCTAGTTTGAACCCTTTAAGCAGCTGGGGAAAAAATGAATGAGTAATACTCTCCTCTTTCTAATCAGCTACCACTCATGAGCAAGGCATTGATCCACCATCACAAGACCATGGTCCCACATCACATTACATCACATTACACCACATTACATCACATTACGTCACTTCACATCACTTCAACTCCTTTCAGCTTTGTGAGACTTTGTTATTTTGGTTTGACCGGGTCAATCTCTCTGGCAAATATCCAGCTTATCTTACTGTAACCATTTGAAATAATCATGATTTAATATCAAATGTACGCTGCCTCTTGAGTGATTACTAGCTCTTAAACAATATCAACTCTCTGCACAAGTATGTTATTATTTTTTCTACATCTGTCACTTTATATTAACTGGACTGCTGGCACTTTGCTCTGTCTCCATTTCTATTTCTATCAACTTATATTCCAACTTTAACAGGAAACACATATTTTCACATGTATACTGAAGACCAGATCACCTGATCTCACTTTGACATTCTGTTGTTACTTTTTATTCTTCCTCATGAGTGTTCTCATTTAAGTAATCCCAATGTGGAACAAGTTGCCTACTAGGATCACTGAAGCACCTAGCAAGGTAAGTTTAAAAAACAAATACAAAAAAATCACATTAAAAATAATCCCGGTGGCTGACCTGAAAAACGGTGAATTTTTTTAATTTATTTTTTTTATCTTAGGCAGTTTTTATTTATTTTTTTTTTTTTCTCTTCTTTTAATTTTTTTATTTTATTTTTCTTGAACATGTTTTTATTGTGATTTTTTAAAATGTGTTATATGTCTTGTTATATGTTATGTTTTTGTTGTGTGTGGACCCCAGGAAGAGTAGCTGCTACCCTGGTGGCATCTAATGGGGATCCCAATAAAGAATAAAGTCACTTTTCAAGAGTAGCTCTTACAAACGACAATACGTTTTCTGTTACTTTGTCACCTGCTTATCATTCAAAGTTATTAAAATACAGCTTAATCTATTTATTAACATTTTTTCAAGGCAAAATCTAAAATTTTCTGATTAGCTCTAACTGTTTTTTCTTATCAAAATTCTCTTTTCTTAATATTTGAAATGCCAGAAAACATATATTCCATGTTTCCTGTGAATTGTCTGCATTCAATATTACAGATTGTTTCTTTGAAATAGAACAAGTGGGATCACCTTGTTGTCGTTATGGTCATTATGTAATATGTACTTCACTGGCTGTACTATAAAACATTTGCCAAATATAATGATAGGATATTTATGAAAACAAACAATTATATAATGGTTTATGTAGTAAAAAGAATGTCGTTGTGATTTTCTGTTATTTTTACTCTTATGTATTTACTAATATTCAGGTTTTATGTTTCTCTGGATTTATGGAGTTGAAAGAAGCTCCTTTCAGAATAGAAGGATAACACAACAAGCATTTCTTTGTTCACTCATGGTGATTGATTATATATAATCTCAAATTAGTGGTTTCATTTAGGACTACTTTGTTTACATTGCAAAGGCCTGTACACTGTGAATGAATCGGTTGTCGCAATATACCGGTATTGATGATAACCGTGATAATTTAAAAATTAAACATTAATATCATGTTAATAATACACATATGATATGATGATGATCACACTTTTGTACAGTTATGATTACAGACTCTCTCTCTCTCTCTTCACCGCTCTACAGTCATATTTTGTGCGTAATTAATTTGCCAAAAAAGAGACTAAACGTACAATAAACAAAGTTAAAGATGAATTTGACCGATGGCATTATTATATTATTTGTTTTCTTTCTTAAAATCTTCTATAGATATCGCAATAATATCGTTAATATCGTGAATTCTTTAGGCCACGATAATCGTGTAGTTAATATCTGATATCGTGATTCCAAGTATTTATATGTTTTTAATTTTTATTTCTGGCTATATTATAGGTCTGTTAAGAGTTTTTTCTTTCTTGCATCTTTTCTTTCTTGATCAAGACTTGTTAACTATCTTATAAAAACAAGCACCACATGTGGAATTGTTGACAGAGGGATTTACCATCAAATGAAACTATCTGATTACAAAGTTCCAGCCCAGACTGGGAGTCAGACTGCACACTTATTCTTTAGTGGGCCATGTTACGTGTCTGTGCCCTCTCAGAGCTTCATACTGTGATCCTAGATGCAGCAGACTGAACTGATGACCTACTTCTTCTTCTGCTGCTGCAAAAAAAAGCCTTTCAATGTAATTGCATCACATAGCTTAAATACGTAGGTTACAGAAGGTATAGATCTACAAAACAAGACATTACCAATAGGGGGGATGAATTGATGACAATTACTTTTACATGAGCTGTATAGACGCTTATATGCTGAACTGAATCCCACTCCAAAAACAGGGACATCTTCAAACTTATCATGAGTTACACATCAGTTATACATTTGACAAGAAGATGAAGGTGTTTGATGTCACCAAAAGAGGAAAATAGATCTCAAATGTGCCTCACATTGAGCATTATGTAATGTGTCACAGAAGCCACAAAATTTTGCACCAGAAATGTATGTCATCCCTGTAAGTAAGTAAGTAAGTGTAAGCCTTTAATGCTCAACATTGCATATTAAAACATTATTTATATTTTGCATTATGCACTTTCTGGTACTGTATAAAATATGCAATGTTGGTATTGTTTTAAATGATAGATTAATCCTAACACCAGACTTTAAAATAATTTTTTGTTTGTTTATTTTTTTTTTATTATTATTTTATGGAGAATTACTCCATTAACCCATCATAGAAAACAAAGAAAATCAGAGGACTAAATTGTTAACAGATTACTCTTTAAGAAGTAATTTACTTTTCTGTCAAGATGAATGCATGCTCAATATTAATTCCAAAAAAATCTGAATACTTACATATGAAACTCTGAGATTTACAGCATAATTTCAAGAATTGAGTTTCTGGTATATCTACTGTATAACATATGCAATGTTGGTATTGTTTGAAATGATAGATTAACCTTAACACCAGACTTTAAAAGAAATAATATCTTTTATTTTTTGTATTATTATTTTATGGAGAATTACTCCTTTAACCCATCATAGAAAAGAAAAGAAAAACAGAGGACTAAATTGTTAACAGACCACTCTTTAAGAAGTAATTTACTTTTCTGTCAAGATGAATGCATGCTCAATATTAATTCCAAAAAAATGAAATACTTACATATGAAACTCTGAGATTTACAGCATCATTTCCAGAGTTGAGTTCTTCGGGTTTTAGAAGAAGAAACAGCCAAACTCTCCGCGCAAAATCCATGTCGTCTTCTCCTCAACATTTTATTCTTCATGATGGACAACAAAACTCCAATCAGAGAAAAGTGCGTCTTATCACCACAATCCAAAAAAAAAAAAAAAAGTCTTCTATACAAAAGCCGGTCGTCTAATCACCTTTTATGTTGGACATCTTGAAACCTGCGACAGGTGCGTCGTCGTGCCAGCTGTCCTCTTTTCTTCCATCCAGAGTGGCTCTTCCGTATTCATCCCACAGAGGAAGAAAAAGGTCCCGAGCCTCAGAGGAGCGTGGAGAGGATGCTGCTCTGCGCTGTCGTCTTCCTCAGACGCGCACCTCGGTTTGCCCTTGAGAGCCAGAAGAGCGTGATGGGAGGGAGGATGCTGGATGCTGCTGGACCTGCAGGGGATTACTGCTCCTACATGGCACATTCAACATGGGACAGAGATATATAGTGAGGCGGTTTAACACATTACCAGATCGCAAAAAACATACAGTAGCCTATAAGGGACATAGTGAACTTTAACTTTGTTTACCCAAAATTCTGTGCGAGAAAAACTCCCAGGCTTACATAAAATAGGCTGCTTTCATTTTCCAAACTTTTTCAGGACCCCTAAACTGACACGAATTAGACCAAGGACCCCCATTTGATTTGTCAAAAATTGCATAATGTAAATGGACTTGCTTTTATAAAGCGCTTGTCTAGTCTTCCGACCACTCAAAGCTCTTTACACTACATGTCAGCATTCACCCATTCACACACACATTCATACACTGATGGCAGAGACTGCTAAGGTGCCAACTTTTCCCATCTGGATCTAATCTAAATACTCATTCACACACCGATGGCTATGCCTTCAGGAGCAATTTGGGGTTAAGTGTCTTGCTCAAGGACAAATCAACATGTGACCTGGAGCAGCCGGGGATCGGACCACCGACCTTCCGATTGGTGGACGACCTGCTCTCTGCGGCCGTAGTGTCCAGTGTTGCATAATGTAATGTTTCATCGGAAATAATATGCATTCGCGTGCTGTTGGTTTCATACTAAGGTTTCAGACATACTAAAATATCTCACATACTGTTTTAGCATACTAGCATGTTAGTATGGTATTTTGGACGCAACCTTTGTCTCAGGGTCCCCCATCTGATAGGATAATAGTCATGAATTCTGTCATTGTATGACTATTTTTCTCACTTATGGATGGAGTTATAGTGAAAATATATTCCCCTTCCTGCTGGGGACCCCATGGAACCCCCTCAAGGACCCCTGGGGGTCCCTGGACCCCACTTTGAAAACCACAGTGGTAGATTTATGGTAAACACTGGGCTAAGTAACCTAATGTCATCATTGAGTTTCTGAGGATATGGACCACATAGGCTGTTGTTTCTTGAACGTAGACTATGATCATAGAATAGGATATTTAATTTTGCAATTGACATAACATTGCATTTCAGAGACAGGCTGCCATGTGTTAACTAAGACCTAGGCCTACAACAACTGAATTCACCTTCAACTACAGAGAGGAATTAATCAATAAAATCATCTGCTGACTTGAATGAACTGTAAAGGGACATGGTTTAACATAAACTGTCAGCATATTGTGTGTTTCCAGTGGGCCGAGCCTGGGGTGGTGGTACGCCTACAGTTTTGGCCTCTTATTGCGCCCTCTAGTGGCCAACAATAGATTTTCTGTGAATATGATAGTCTGGGAAATGCAGTATGTGCTCTGCTAAATGACCAACCTCTCAAAGACAAGAAAGGCTGGGAATTTTTGCAACCTGAAGGAGTGTATGTTCTACTGTACAACTAAAAATGAACAGATGTTTAGGCTGACTCTAGTATTTATAGACCCAGTAGGTCTATTGTTCCACTGAGACTTGAGATTAATTCAACAACATTTTATTCTTGGCAGCGTAGAGGGCCTTAAAGGGGAACACTGCCTAAATTCAGAATTCCAATATGTTATTTCCATGGCCGAGGAAAGTTCAATCAATATTTGTGAACATGAGCTACTCTCTCTCAAAGCCAGAAACCAGAGAAGTAAGTCTCAAACGTGTGATGTCATATAGGGTATAAAGTCTGGAGCTGCTCCATAGACAATGAATGGGAGACTGATTTTATGAACCCACAGAATGTTTTTTTTACTTTTTTATACCCAAACAAGCTTTATTCTATTGTAGTGTTGTCAGTTGTGAAACAGAAAATGTTCCCATATACTCAGAACATTCCCCTGGGTGCTCTCAGTGTCTTCTAGAACAATACATATGTACAGTACACATATATTTCCCATTTGAATTTTGCCATGAATCACACATATGATGTTTGTCAATTTAAAAGATAATTTTGTAAGTCAAGAAAGTCACAGTTTATCGGTTTGTCGTAGTATCATTTAGTTTAGTGTGAAATTGCTCAATGAACTACATCTCTCGTCTCTCACAATATACGTCACTAACACCAGCTAGCTAGCTAAATTATATGATCCTCGCACAAATTAAACATTATCTTACCTGATGTATTTTATCCAGCGACTCCTGGTCTTTTTTCATCAGCCGGGAAGCGAAAGAACGAGTGAGACAGTTGCTCGTGTGAGTAAATCCCAGTACGAAACACACAGACATCGTAGCTTCAGCAAGAGAGACGTCACTTATGCGACTTTTGGGTGTGTAGTCTTTCCTATTATGCATTTTACTTTCTTGACTTGCAAAATTATCTTTTTAATTGAAAAAACATCATAGGTGTGATTCATGGCGTAATTCAACCAGGATCAAAAAAGTATTTGTCTCTCACCGTTGACTACCGTTCATATTTTAGAAATTAGGTCCCATAGTGGTCCACCGGAAGACTTCGGCTCTCTTTAAGTCTTTACCTATTCATTGTATGTGGAGCAGTTCCACACTTTATACCCTATGACATCACAAATTTGAGTTTTAGCACTTTTGTTTTTGGATTTGGGAAAGAGTTGTTCATATTTTCTAATATTTTTTGGACTGTCTTAGACCATAGGAATAACATGTAAGAATATTATGATGGGAAATAAAATGGTAACACTTGATTTTGACTCATGACCTCAATATTTCCTGGATTCGAGCCCAGGTTAATGATGTAATATGTATGTTTTGACAGGGAAAGGCTAAAATGATGCACAAGATTGTATATCGAGGTTGAACACTGGGTCAGCATTCGTATTGCACATCCGTGTTGCGTATTAATCGTGGTAGGCTGTAAAAGGAGACCATATGAGAAATTATCCTCTGATATATTCTAAGCCGTTCTTTAAAGGATTAAAGGCCTGCTTGGTGTTTGCTGCCTGCGTGTGTTTGACTTTGCAGGGGCAGATGTAGCACTGATGGTGATAAAAGAAGCACCTCGATTGCAATTTATAAGTTATCGGAGAGTATAAATACATGTTAGAATGCAATTTATATGGTTTAAAGCAGCAGTGGGTAGAAATGGAGCAAATATGATTAAAAAAAGTTATTTTAATAAAATGTTCACTATACCCGGGCAGTAGTGCATGAGACAGGTAATCTGAAAAAAATCATGTGCCTCTGTGTCCTCCGGTGCTCCTAATGGCATCTGCAAGATTTCACAGACCGGAGGAAAACAACCAATCAGAGCCGAGCTGGAGCCTGCCGTCTCTGAGCAGCTGTCAATCACTCATGAACTCCGATCAAATGGTCAAACTAGGCAGCGCTGATCAAATATGAATCAATATTCTGTTACTGTAATGCCTATTTCTTGCATAAAATGTTTTCAGAAACATCTCGTAGTGTACTGTTTAGCTGTAAAATGAGAAAGTTTGTGACCCAGCATTCATGTTGAGATCAGTTGAGGAAATACCAAGCACCGCCCACCAGCCTGAGCACAGCCAATAGGAACACTCTCTCTCTCTGAAATGACCTGTGATTGGTCAAAGTCTCCCGTCACAGGCTGGATTTTTGAAAGCCTGAAAACAGAGCCATGGGGAGTTGAAAAACGGAAATGAATAACTGTTTTTTGTTTACATTTTCATTTTTATTTATCATTATTGTAGGTCTATGGTACGACGGAGTATTAGGGCCACATTGACGAAAAACAAAAAAAATCTGAGGTTTCGAGAATAAAGTCATAAGTTTACGAGAAAGAAATTGTAATATTATGATAATAAAGTCATATGTTTACGAGAAAAAAAGTCGTAATATTATGAGAATAACGTCATAAGTTTAAGAGAAAAAAGTCGTAGTATTATGTGAATAAAGTCATAATATTAGAAAGCAGTAATTTTACGTGTGATTTTTTTTTCTCGTAAAGTTATGACTTTATTCTCGTAATATTACGACTTTTTTTCTCGTAAAGTTATTTCTTTATTCTCGTAATATTACGACTTTTTTACTCGTTAAGTTATGTCTTTATTCTCGTAATATTACGACTTTGTTTCTCGTTAAATTATGTCTTTATTCTCATAATATTACGACTTTGTTTCTCGTTAAGTTATGTCTTTATTCTCGTAATATTACGACTTTGTTTCTCGTTAAGTTATGTCTTTATTCTCATAATATTACGACTTTCTTTCTCGTTAAGTTATTTCTTTATTCTCGTAATATTACGACTTTGTTTCTCGTTAAGTTATGTCTTTATTCTCGTAATATTACGACTTTGTTTCTCGTTAAGTTATGTCTTTATTCTCGTAATATTACGACTTTTTTTCTCGTAAAGTTCTGACTTTTTTCAGAAAAGTATATATATGTATATATATGAAAAAAGAAAAAAACAAGAAAAGAAAAAAAACAAAAAAAAACTCCTCAACGGGCCGTGATGCTTTCTATGTTAAGATGCCTTCTTCTTAACATTTCTCTGGTCTCCCGGGCTCCTTCCTACAGAGTGAAACGAGAAGACAGTGTCAAAAAAACTACATTACCCATAATGCTCGAGTGCTTAGTGTTTTCTTTTTTTTCCGGAAGCAGCATCACATGAATTGACTGTCAACATGCAAGATGGCCACGCATCACAGGCAAAACGCTGCTGGGCGGAGAAAAGTACAGGTACATTATCACAGTTACGTTACTACTGAGTGTGTGGCAACGGCACAGTTATGATCTTCATCTTTACAAAGAGCCTCACGGATACTAAACGGGCAGTAAAACCCGTCTGTGAACGAGCAGCGTTACTGTTTATGAGTCATGACTCGAGCCGGCTAACAGAGCTAGCTTAGCTTAGCTTAACGTCCGTTAGCCTCTCCTGCTAACGGCTGGCGTCTAAATTATTACACATTTCTGTAAATAATGATCATATAAATACGTGATAAATGTGTTATAACGTAACTGCAGAGCTCTTATAGTAACACAAATGATGAATGAGTTGTCTTTGCTGTGTTTTTATGCTATTAAAGCGTTTAACGGTTAGCTTAGCTTAGCGTAGCTTCACTGTGTCTGGGCTCGGTCTAATTGCTGGTTCGTGTCTTCGCTGGTTCTGTCGTGCACCCTGCTCGTATACACTGCTACTAGCACATCAAAACACCCTATTATAAGTAATGCAGTTGTGCATTTTTAATGTGACTCAATGGGGGGAATTTAATGTTATTAACCAAATATATATGTGTCATTTACTTTTGGCTATGTGGCTCTGCATGTCCTTGCAATGAAGAGCATGAGACTTGCAGGCGTTGCAGCCTCGGCGTGTGCACAAGGAAGTGGGTGTGTTTGTGGGAAAGCTAGATAGATACATAGATAGATACATAGATAGATATATACATACATATACACATAGATAGATAGATGGATGGATAGATAGATGGATAGATACATAGATAGATAGATACACAGATAGATAGATACATAGATACATAGATACACAGATACACAGATAGATAGATGGATGGATAGATACATAGATAGATGGATGGATAGATACATAGATACACAGATAGATAGATGGATAGATACATAGATAGATAGATACACAGATAGATACATAGATACATAGATACACAGATACACAGATAGATAGATGGATAGATACATAGATAGATAGATACACAGATAGATAGATACATAGATACATAGATACATAGATACACAGATAGATAGATGGATAGATACATAGATACATACATACATAGATAGATAGATACATAGATGGATAGATGGATAGATGGTAACTTTATAGATCCCGGGGGAAATTCAAGTTCCCAGCATCACAGTTCAATAGTGCAAAAACATGTTAGTAAAAAGGCAGTAAAAAAAGTTAGTCGTACAAAAAAAATATACCAGATATAAAAATACAAGGAGATGAAGAAAACTGTTAAAACTGAATATAGTGCAGGGTAACAGCTGTGATACATGACTATTAAAAAAGTGAATATAGTGCAGAAGAGACTGTTAAAAATGAGTATAGTGCATTATAATCTGTCCTGCAGACCGTCCTCCTTTGTCCACCCCCCTCCCTAGAGAGGAGTTGTACAGTTTGATGGCTCGGGGGACAGAGGATTTCCTGAGTCTATCTGTGGAGCACTTGGGGAGCAGCAGTCTGCCGCTAAACGAGCTCCTCTGTTTGGTGATGACGGTGTGCAGAGGATGGCTGGCGTTGTCCAGTATGGCCAGCAGTCTGTTGAGTGTTCTTTCCTCTGCCACCGTCACCAGAGAGTCGAGCTCCATGCCGACCACAGAGCAGGCCCGCCTGATCAGCTTGTTCAGCCTTGAGGTGTCCCTCTTAGTTGTGCTGCAGAAGAAGAAGAAGACCTCAGTGCTCACACTCCCCTCTTTGTGTTGCAGGTGTCCTATGTCATTAGAGATGAGGTGGAGAAGTACAACCGAAATGGGGTGAATGCACTCCAGCTAGACCCTGCGCTCAACCGGCTCTTCACTGCTGGAAGAGACTCCATCATCCGGATATGGAGTGTCTACCAGCATAAGGTAGGACTCTTAATTAAAAAAATACACTCTCAATGTTATCAGCTGTCACATGCATAGTTTTTTTCTTATTCTCAATAGTGTAAGTGCCTTAATTTCTGTTCTCGTTCTTTGTAACAGGATCCTTACATTGCCTCAATGGAGCATCATACAGACTGGGTTAATGACATAGTTCTCTGTTGCAACGGCAAAACATGTGAGTGTGATTAAGATTTTATTTAGGGTTGTTTAGCATCTAATACTGCTTTTTTATTCTACTATTCTGACTGACTTACCTGATACACTTTCACTCTCTATTTTCAGTGATATCTGCCTCATCAGACACAACAGTCAAAGTATGGAACGCGCACAAAGGCTTCTGTATGTCGACGTTACGAACACACAAGGACTACGTGAAAGCTCTGGCCTACGCTAAGGACAAGGAGCTTGTGGCATCAGCAGGTCTCGACCGGCAGATCTTTCTTTGGGATGTGAACACACTAACAGCACTCACTGCTTCCAACAACACTGTCACCAGTAAGTATTGTTTCTGTGTGACAGTTGTGCCCATATATTCTGTACCTTCTGTTGACTCTCTGTAATATGTCTCCCAACAGCCTCGTCACTCAGTGGGAACAAGGACTCTATCTACAGTCTGGCTATGAACCAGATGGGCACAGTCATTGTATCTGGATCCACAGAAAAGGTTTGCGTTTTCATCACTGTGACACACACATGCACACTATTAGTTCAGTGAAACTAGACTAAAACAACTGATTATTTCACCTGACATTTAAACATCTTATCTGGGTTTTTTATAACATTTTTAACCTGAAACTAGATTGGGAATGTACTACACTTGCCTTTCTTATGATATATTCATAAGATGTTTCCTGTAGGCTACCACACATCTGTGTGGACATTAATTAGTGTACAAACTGAGTTTACAGGAGGTGTTCAGTTACTTTGAAACCATGTGAATGCTTCAATTGAACTGTTATCTTACTTTGTTTAGTCACAGTAATCTGGTTCTAGCGTGCATGTAAATATAGTAAAGAAGTGCCCGTCTTCACGCCCTCCATTTTTCTTTCTTCCTTCAGGTTCTGAGGGTGTGGGATCCTCGCACATGTGCAAAACTGATGAAGCTAAAAGGTCACACAGACAACGTCAAGTCGTTGCTGCTGAATCGCGATGGCACTCAAGTGAGTTAAAATATACAGCGATAGGCAGCAGCTGTTACACAAGAGGGATTTAAAAATCTAAACCCGCCATCCTTCTCCCCAGTGCCTGTCGGGCAGCTCGGACGGGACCATCCGGCTGTGGTCACTCGGCCAGCAGAGGTGCATCGCCACCTACCGGGTGCACGACGAAGGGGTCTGGGCGCTGCAGGTCAATGAGGCCTTTACACACGTCTACTCTGGAGGCAGAGACAAAAAGATCTACTGCACCGACCTGCGTAACCCGGACATCCGTGTGCTCATCTGTGAGGAGAAGGCCCCGGTGCTCAAAGTAAGAAGCCAGTTAACCTGGAACTAATTTTCTTTTGTGCAGTAATGGTGTAATTCTGTGACGCACTACAGTATTTGTTGGACAATTTAATTCATTTGAAAAGTTTGTTATTGAGCAGTGAAGATCTTGTCTGAATGCTGACCTTTGCTTTCACCTGGTGTCTGCTTGCAGTGTAGATGTAAATACTGGGTGTAGTACTTTGTGTTTAATGGTTCTTTTATTTTACCTGCGTTTGGTGTTTCTATTGCATGTACATTACAGTACAAGTTACGTTGCTAACTGTCTTACAGAGAGAAAAAAACTAAGATTTCTTTAGTCAATTAGTCGTTGTTTATGCTTTTTTCATGCTGAATGACTTATTTCTAAGAAACATATGAGCACATCTCTCAAGATTCAAAGTGGAGCTTTTGTGTGATTCTTTGTGGAGGAACAGATCACAGATCTGTATTAAATCAACTACTCGATTAGTCATCAAAATCGTATGAGTGTTAGTCGACTAAGAATTTCTTTGGTGGAGGACAGCCCTACTGTACAGACATTATTGTCACTTGAATGCTCTATTTATTTATAGGCTTGTCTTTTCTGTTCTTTGTTAGCAGCGGCAGAGCTTATTTTAAGAAACGTTGTACTGTATTGTATTTTCAAATGGTAAAAAGAAGTTTAAAATCCATGAATGAAATGAATAATGGCCCTCAGTCATTCCTGCGCTCATAGCTAACCATTTGGAGCCGTCTTTCTCTTTTGCTCAGATGGAACTGGACAGATCTGCTGACCCACCTCCAGCAATCTGGGTCTCCACCACCAAGTCATCCGTTAATAAATGGGTAAGCATGCGTGACACCTCTGAGATCACTGCTCGACCGTCAGCATAATTAAATACAGTGTAGATAGACTTGTGCATGTGGCCACGCCACGCTTAATGCTATTCAGCAATAATCCTGCTGTAATTTCTGTAAGAATTTAAACCAGCTTTGTGACGATATGGGCGATACACAAAAGATAATTGCATTACATTAATCACCGCTATTGCTGCTGGCGAGAGTTAGGAAGCGATTATTTAAATCCAGGACAAGCTCTAATGATAATTATTGTCTGTATGTATGTGCAGTCTCTAAAGGGAATGCACAACTTCCGATCATCAGGGGAGTATGACAATGACTGCACCACCCCTCTGACACCACTGTGTACTCAGCCAGAACAAGTCATCAAGGGTAAACATGGTTATTTATCTGCAGTATTTTCGACATCCTTCTCCTGGACATTCTATAAAGTAGCATTGTGTTGTGTTTGCAGGAGGTGCCAGTATCATACAGTGCCACATTCTGAATGACAAGAGACACATACTCACCAAAGACACCAACAACAACGTGGCTTTCTGGGATGTCCTGAAGGTAAACTCCACGCTGTAGTATGTTTGAGTGTGATTGAAGTTAACGTTCTTTCGTCCGAGCCTTGAGCCTCATTTCCGCTGCATTGTTCGACTTGATTCGACTCACTTTTGGTACCAGGTCCTTTTCTACATTTCCTTTTTCCACTGGGAATAGTAGTGTAGGCGGGATTCTCAGCTGATCGCCATAGAGACGCCACATGACACTGCCATCATCTTTACCACAGCACTTGCTGGATCCTTTCATCGTCAACCAAACAGAAGAACGTCTGCACTTCGTCAATTGTACGGCGTTGTTTTAATTACAGAAATCTGGGTCAAGTGAATAAAAAAATTGTGGTCGCTATTGACGTTAGCGTGGCTATATAAAAATGGCGGTTTGTGCAGGATGTCGCACAAGTTACGATTCTCTCTGATCAAATCAGTGGTCTGCAGTGTTTTAACTTCACCTTCTTGTATCGAGTTCAGATCGCTTGGAACCTCAACTGAGGTGGTACCAAAAAATTACTATCCACAGTACTATCCTACTAATGGAAAACGAAAAAAGAGTTGAGTAGAGCCGTGCCGTAACATGCAGTGGAAACGTGGCACTAGTGAATCAAGTGGTTCTCTGGGAAGAGGAAGTTATGATTATTTGATACTCACCTGCCCTCATGATCTACGACCCATGACATGAATCCCTCCAATTTAAAGAAGACCAGTGGTTTGAATTGACTTCATGTATATATTTACTTCAGGCTTGCAAGGGTGAGGACTTGGGGAAAGTGGAGTTCGACGAAGAGATCAAAAAGCGCTTCAAGATGGTCTACGTGCCAAACTGGTTCTCTGTCGATCTGAAAACTGGGGTGAGTCACAATCCTGGTAATACGAGAGCATTTCATCTGTGAATTTTTCAAACCCAGAAGTCTCTCCTGAGCCCAGTTAGTGGTCTCATAGTCGTGCGTTCTCTTTTTTAACAGATGCTCACTATCACATTGGACGAGAGCGACTGCTTCGCTGCCTGGGTGTCCGCAAAGGACGCTGGGTTTTCAAGCTCCGATGGATCCGACCCGAAGCGTAAGATACATTTTATATACAAATAACCGTTAAATCACGCAGAACTGAAGCTAACTTTATATTGCACCCCTACTAACATGCTAACTTCATCATCCCCGCAGTGAACCTGGGTGGACTGCTGCTCCAGGCCCTGCTGGAGTTCTGGCCCAGAACTCGCATCAACCCCATGGACGAGGAAGAGAACGAGGTGAACCACGGTAAGGAGGTGGTAAACTGCCAAATCATTATGAAACCAAATCATGGCTGCACACACCACATCATTTCCTGCTGCTGTCAGAGAGCGTTCGGCTTCCAAAGCCTCATTCAGTGTGTCTTACAGTAGGATTGTGTTCTTGTGCCCACAGTGAACGGCGAGCAGGAGACCAGGGTCCAGAAAGGAAATGGATATTTCCAAGTGCCACCACACACGCCAGTCATCTTCGGGGAAGCAGGGGGCAGAACTCTATTTAGGTAATGTTTCACTACCGTCCTTATCAACACAGGTGAAATGTTAAATCTTTGTAATGTCATCAGTTTACAGTTGTCTTAAACAGAAATGTTGACTTATTTATTGCACCTCTGATGTGCTGCGTTATGTGTTGCAGGTTGCTATGTAGAGATTCGGGCGGAGAGACCGAGTCGATGCTGCTGAACGAGACCGTTCCACAGTGGGTTATTGATATAACTGTAGATGTGAGTACTATTATGTTACCATCTTGCGTTCATTTTTGTGTGTAAGCACTGTTTGCATATTGGTATGTGTATATCTAAAGCTCTTTCATTCAGAGAAGCCAACAAAATCCATTTTTGTCAATGTTACACTGGTGGGTCCAAACCCACTCTCACTCGCTTTTGGCAAACCATCAGTTTGGCAGCTTGTTGTAGCCTAACACAGGAAATCATGACTGCTGAGCTGAGCAACACAAAATGCTAACAGGCATTCTTTACTCTTATCTAATGTTAACGACGTCATTAACTATAGAGGACGTTACATTATGTTTTTTTTATTGTGGGAAGGCAACACACGTAGTTCCTGACCTTCCTCACAGCAGACTTGACTTTTCATAGTAGGAAAAGCACAGGTGTTAATGATGGCTCCATTCTATAGAAGTGTCTGAGTAAGCCGTGACATTGACTACATTTACCAATATTCCACTGTAACGAATATGACAATATTGTGAATTTGATACGGGTCATGTAAACAGCATATTCTGTTTGGGTATTCTGAATTAAGCCGTGTTCCGAAAGGAGCATTTTCCGATTAAGACATGTGGGATATGCCGATATTGTTCAGGCTTTAGGAGCGTTCTTTGGAGATGTATACAGCGCATTCGGATTTCGGAATATGCATTTCAAATTGGGGTTTTTACCGCAGTTTGCGGCACACGGCCTCTTGCCTGTTTATGGCGTCAGTCTGATCTCGTGCATAAAAAAATTGCTTGTCTTGATGGTGACAACGACGGCACACCACGGAAGCGACATGAATGCAGTTAGAAAAGGGGGGAAATTAAAGTTATTTAAAGGGCGTAGCCGTAGGACGTACGTCATGGGGGCGTTTTTACGTTAATCGGAGAATGCGCGGCTGCATGTAAACAGGGATATTAGTGGAATATTCATTTTCATTAGCCATGTAAAGTAAGTAATGTCTTTTTTGGAATAAGACCAAAAAACTTAATATTTTGTGCCTGTAAACGTAGTCAGCAGGCACAATATCAGGACCCTAAAACTGGAGCAACTAAATGGGATTCAGTCATCCTTAATGTTATTTACACCTTTTATTTTCTACTGAAAATCTGAATTTAGTCTTGAAAGTCTATGTCACTGTTTTTCCAAGAGGAAATCTTTAGCATCTGTAGAATACAGCATGTGCATTAGCTCCTGTCATTATTTGATGTGTGATTTGTACTATCTTGTTTTATCTCTTCTCTTCCAGAAAAATATGCCCAAGTTCAACAAAATCCCGTTCTACCTCCAGCCCCACTCTTCCTCTGGTGCAAAAACTCTAAAGAAGTACGTCTCTCGTCTACTCTGGGCTTGTGTTTCCTTTAATAACCAGTACGTCTATACAGACACGGATGCTGACTTTTACCCGCTGTGTGTTTCTGCAGGGACCGCCTGTCGGCCAGCGACATGCTCCAGGTGAGAAAGGTGATGGAGCACGTTTACGAGAAGATCATCAACCTGGACAACGAGTCGCAGACCACCAGCTCCTCGGCCAACGATAAGCCGGGGGAGCAGGAGAAGGAGGAGGACATGGCCATGCTAGCCGAGGAGAAGATCGAACTAATGTGTCAAGACCAGGTGGGGCGTCTTTCTTTGCTTGTATTATTTTGACATCTTGTGCATCCTCATTCATTGTACATTTATTAACCTTTTATTTATTTCTTTATCTTTTAACCAGGTCCTAGATCCCAACATGGACCTGAGAACAGTTAAACATTTTATCTGGAAGAGCGGAGGGGACTTGACGCTTCACTATAGGCAGAAGTCCACGTGAAAATCCTAATTTTTAAAAACAAGAACTCTTCGTCATTTGCCAATCACCACCCACCTCCGACATGTAGTACCCTTAACCCCATTGTGTGGTCAAGAGTCGCAGTATCAATGAGAATCCAGTAAAATTTGTGAGGACGAGGCTCACGGTGTATCATAGGGAACTGACCAGAACAGGCCGGATCAGCCAAGAGACACCTGGGAAATATAAGTGGTCCGTAGTTAAATTTTTTTTCAGTTTGAAGAAAGGACTGTTTTCTCCAGCACTCACCAATTTCTTTCTTTTTTACTTTGTTTCTTTCCTTCTGATTGGCGTTTTATTTCAAAGCGACAGAAGTTGCAGTACGTGTTTGTGTTCGAGCGTGTGTGTGTATAACGCACATGGATGTAGTAGACTGTTTGTTTGTTCTAGTACATTCCAGAAACTGTCCTTGTTCCACAAACACTCCACAACCCGTCTCAGCAGCGTCACCAGTTTAGGGGTACACTCTGTCTGCGGGTAGCGTCGCGGGCCCTCAAAGCAATCCTCCTCCGTTCTGCTGTCATCTTAACTTGAACTTAACTTTAGACATCTAATTATTGCAGAGCTTGAACCTCATTGACAGAAGCACTCGTCTTTGTCATTTATTTTTTAGCTGTGCTGTTCTCAATGGACTGAATGTTCTTTGTTTTTGTAAATATATGTACAACATCTTTTTGATTTAAGTGGCTTTTGTTTTTCTTTTTGGTTTTGCAGCAGTTTTATTTTGTCGTTGTACAGTTTAAACCGACAGTTATTTTCTCCAAATCCCTAGAGCACATTCATGGTCATGAAGGTAATTTGACTTGGATGTTATAAAAAGTTGTTGTATTCACTACAACCCCGAAATTGCATTTTACTCTTAAGAATGTTAGTAGTCGTCCAAGTCATTTTAGCAATCGGGAAATTATATATAAGGTATATATCTTTATTAACTCATGCTTCCCCACTCTGTGCTTGGGTCATGAGCAGTGACTTTGATGACAGTGAGGGCTGTTCCTAATGTATATTTCATTTAGATTTAATAGTTCAAATGAATCATGAATATAACGAAGGGGAATCTCATCCAAGAGAATATCTGAATATTCAACCACTGTTGGGAATTCACCAAAGTAAAAAATAAACGGGGAATACCCAGTTCTCTTGGTGTGTCGCCCAAGCAGAACGACAGATCTTTTCATTGTAAATTTTCTGCAGTTCATTTTTGCCAGGAAGAGTGTGTGTGTGTGTGTGTTGCCATAGCGAGGGACGCATCGAGTGAGCTCTAATTGGCCAAAAACATGATGGGTACCATAATTAGGCCACGACACTGCAATATCCCTTGTTGTAATAATTTGTGAAATATGTATATTTTAGGCATTCGAAGAAATAAATTGGAATGGTTTAACAATGACAGATTTATGGGAATTATAAATGGATGTTTCTTGAGTTGTAACGTGTTCAGGTGAAATAAGAAAAAACAAGGGACAATTTCTTTCTTTTTCATTTTTTTTTTAAAGTCAAGTGATATGATTGTTTAACCATGAAAGATTCACCCATTTCACATTCATCAAAAGACTCACGCATTCCTAATAAAACATACAATTAATTGATAAAATATCTGAAAAAATACTTTTCCTTATTTTACACGCTAGCACCTACTCTGACAGTGAAAAACGTTTAAGAAGCCCCCTAGAAAGACAGAAAACAATTACTCAACGGCAGCGTCACTGTTAACCAGACTTCTTAACATACTTGTCTACTGTTGCATAGATCACAAAAAAAAATTACAAAGTAAGAATAGTGTTGAATGAGACATGGGGGCATGATTCCAGTGATACAAATCGTAAAAATAGTTTTCAAACAGATCACAGACTGCGTGGCTGATTAAATCACATTAAAGACACTGTTTAAAACAAACTGACCTCATCAAATGTGGACTAAAAACGTGTACGGACTAGTATACAAATATTTCCCTCATACCAACACTTAAAAATCCAATGGGCCATAAACTACTGTAAAAGTGTCCCTCTTATAAGCAAGCAATTTTTTTAAAAGTTCTATTTTGGGAATCAAAATCTGTGACGACTCAATCTGAGCTGCCAACAGTCTGGTAGCTTCAAAAACTTGGATAGTGTTATGAATATTAAGGTGCAGCTGTGCTTTGCTGTAATAAATGCATGCGTTTGTCTTTGGAAATGTTCAAGTATTCATCACATTAGTGTACTAGAAGCAAAATCTTGTCACCCGTATAATCAGATTTTTGAACCAAGCATGGATAAAAATGTAACCTTGTTGGTGTACAAGTTAGCAGTAACTTAAAATTCCCACAAATATAAAACAAATACGATATTCCTACAGTGCCTCTAAGTATTTTTCTATATATATGCTAACGCTTTAGCTGGTTTCTGTAGTGTAACTAACTTGATGAAGTAGCCAAACGCTTATTGTAAGACAGCTTTTCCCTCCGTCTGTCCTGTATTTCCTATACAGTGTAAAAAGCCCCAGTGATTGTCAACTTCACTTCGTGTTTTTTGTACGTTCTGGTGCAAGCTTACTCAAGAGGCTCCTCTTCTTCTGGTTCTTCTGGTTCTTCTGGTTCTTCCTCGTCACTCTCGTGGCTGCAGTGGTGAGCTGGAGCCACATCTAGAGGCTGTGCAGGCTCCTCCGCTGGCTCATCCTCGACGGCCTGAGCAGGAGAATCGTCAGCCATCGACTCATCAACAGCAGCATCAGAGGATTGGAGGAGATCAATGGGAGACGGGCAGGGAGGGTCTTCGGCTGGGACAGAGGGCTCAGCAGCAGGAGGATCTAGGGACTCTATAGGGGGACTTGGGCTAACGCTAGGTTCACACGGAGAGCCGGGTGGGTCTGTGGACTCTGCGACCAGGTGAGATGGTTCAGCCGGTGGGACGCCTGAATCTGACGAAGTGTCATTGGAAGCGAGAGCAGAGGTGAGGTCGGCGGCGGCCTGGTAGCTCAGCTCTTGTGGGTCCGCCTGGCTGTCAGCCGACGACGAAAGCAGCACGCTGTCCTCCAGCTCCTCTGCGCAACAGGAAATACAAACATTCAGTCTCTGTTCCTTTTGCCAAATCTATAATCATTAAAGCTCTGGAAACATTTGTATAAACTGCTGCTGTCCTAACTCACCAACTCCAGAGACTTCACCGTCCTTCTCCTCGTGCATAGCCAGTGAGGTGTTGGTCATGTCGATGGACGACACGGACAGATCCAGTCTGTCTGCCAAATCTGCAGGTTCGGGGTTCATCGCCGCCACTTCAGAGTCTGTGAAACCTGAACAAAAAAACACAAAACACTTGATAAGTAAATTATTATGAACCCAATTAGATGCCAAGGACACCTAAGGAATCCATTGGTACAAACCATGTCATACTAGCTTGTCTCAAAGGAGGATAAATAACGCTCCAAACTTATGATAGATTTTGGTGAGGAAAAACTGACATGGCCATTTTCAAAGGGGTCCCTTGACCTCCGACCTCAAGATATGTGAAGGAAAATGGGTTCTCTGGGTACCCACGACGACTGTCCCTTTTATAGACATGCCCACTTCATGATAATCACATGCAATTTTGGGCAAGTCATAGTCAAGTCAGTTTGCCATGTTATGATTTGAGCATATTTTTTATGTTAAATGCAGTACCTGTGAGGGTTTCTGGACAATATTTTGTGTTGTTAATTGATTTCCAATAATAAATATATACATATATTTGCATAAAAGAAGCATTTATCCACTCCCATGTTGATGAATATTAAAAACTTGACAAATCTCCCTTTAAGGTACATTTTGAACAAATAAAAAATTTGCGATTAATCGCAATTAACTACGGACAATCATGCAATTAAATATTTTAATCGATTGACAGCCCTATCTAACACCTCTGCGTATCTGAACTGACCAGGGTCCATGACCCTCTGGATGGGTGGAGGTAGAGGATCTTCTTGGAGGGTCACCTGCTCCAGGTCTAACACATCTTCACTTTGACTTGACGGTGCCATCAAAGGTGCCTGGAAAACAGGTAACAGAAATAAGCTCTACCGCTACTACACGACTTATAGTTTGACCTCATGTAACATTATCAGAAAATCAATGTGGTTTGTTCCTCAAATCTAAATGTTTACTTGTGTTGGACAAACAATTTGTGGACTGTGAAAACAATGTTTTTTTCTGATCTTGGTAAGAGTGCGCTCGACTACTCGTAAAATGTTCTCTTACGTAAGAGAAGAGCAAAAATATGAAAACACTGGTGAATTCCAGAAATCAATAACTAATAACAAAATAAGAACAAATCGTGGATACGTACAAAAATAAGAGGACATTTGTTCGTATAACGCTTCCAGCATGAGCCCCAATGTTTGTTATCCATAGTCATTTAAGCAATCTAAACAGCAGACATACTAAACATTTGTTGATTTCAGCTTCTCAAATGTGACTTTTAACCATTTGTTTTACATTTTATAGACTAAACAATTAATCACTTAATTGAAAACATAACCAATCGATTAGTCAACAATGAATAAATGTGCATTTAGATTTACCTCTGTGAACCCATGGGTAGGGGTAGGCAGCTCTGGAGCGGGGTCCTCCTCAGGAACAGGGGTGGGAGGCTTCGCCGGCGATACGTCAGGAAGTGCTGGGATTCGGTGCAAGTAGCCGTAACCAATGCCACAACCCAAACTAAGAGCAAACATTTTAAATGCTTCAAGACACATTTTAAAACATAGAATAATGCTGTATAATCTGAAAAGGCCTAAATGAATGGTAACAACATGACGGCCTGCTCGTAAACTTTCTGTTATTCCATCTAAACAATCAACCAAAATCTACTTCTGAAAACATTTTAAGCGGGAAATAGGCAATACCACTGCTGAATCTTGTATCATTTTAGAACGAGATCACCTAGTTTCACAGCTTGCTCAAAGTTTCGTGAACCGGACACGTTGCGCTGGAAGGGCTGAAGAGTCTGTATTTACATAAAGTTGAAAAATCGCAACATTATGCAAATACAGACCCTCTCTAACTTGCCGCAACACTCCCACCATGCACTGGGCGACTGCTTCTCATCATTAATCATTAATGATGGAAATGTGCCGAAAGAGGAGCATTCGTGCCTGTGAGTGAAACCGTTGACACGCCTCCCTGAAAACGTAAACAAAGGACTGTTCCCGCCTTTTCATTTTAAAAGAGCAACGACCAATGAGGAAACTCAAACACTCGGCCGACCAATCGTGTAACTTCATCACTGCGTTTGTAGGGCTGGCCCTCTGCGGTCCAGCCAAGTAGATCAGCTGATTAAAGGTGAGCTGCAGTGGTATACTCCAGTAAGTCACTCTGAATAACTTGTATCTGTGTGTTGTCACGTACCTGCCCTCTCCGCCCCACGCTCCATTGGGTGTGACCACCACCTCTCTGCAGTTGTCTGTCTCTGTGTTGTACACCAGCAGCTTCAGGGGCTTCCCTTCATGGGCCTCAATCAGCGAGAAGAAGTCTTCTGACTGCAAATCAGCAACTCATGAGTTAACTACGAGTCATCTTTCAAAGATTTGGTTAAAAGATATAATTTTGGAAAAATCTCACAAATGATCAAAACAAAATATATCAGAGCCAAACGTTTGCAATCAAGCATTATATGAAAATGAGTCTTACGTCTTGCAACACTTGATCTGCTCCGACAATGTAGTCACTGTGAGGCTCAAGCTGTGCCAGTGCAGCAGGTGAACTGGCTTCCACGTCCTACGGGAAAGCAATAGGAGTTAGCGAGCTAATGGTGGAGCTGTAAAGGGGGTATAGAAGTTCAAATCAGCGTTAGGTCAGTCGATTTAGTTCTTCTAGTTCCTGATGAAGAGGCTCACCAGTACATGCCAGACATTTTCGTTGGCTCCTTGGTAGCTGCAGAAGCGAACACTGGCACCCAGCAGGCCCTGTCCTCCCCACATGTTATTGGGCATCACCTCCAGCTCACGGACCCTTGTGGTTTTAGTGCTGTACACCTCCATCCTCACCGCTCTCTCCACGTTGGCTTTCAGGAGCTCCTTCAGCATGTCGTTTTCCTCATTCTGGTGAACAGTAAGAGGAGGAGTCAAAACAGTAGGAGTGGGAGGTAACTCTACTTTTATGTTCCTGTATCTGTGCACTCTTTGTTTATGACCTGTTTATGACCAAACTGTAGTCAATGACTAATGACTTAAAGGGATAGTTCAGGTGTTTTGAAGTGGGGTTGTATGAGGTACTTATCCATCGTAGGTGTATTACTTACAGTAGGTAGCGTACACTTAAACGGATATACATTTTTTTTTAGGTGAGCCTTTCTTTTAGGTAGCCAAAATATATTTTTCTACCGGCCCCCTTCCACAACACCGTTTTGTTTTGCTCCGGTGCCTCCTGTCTATTTCTCGATGCTGGGGGCACACCAACCGTCTTCTACTGTAGGTAATATACCTTCTATGTATAAGTACATCATACAACCCCACTTCAAAACACCCAAACTATCCCTTTAACTACTTACAATACTTACAATAGGACAATCAATACACTTACAAGTCTTTTGTTGTCCAGAGACAGAATGAAGTCAAAGAATGGCTGCAGTCCGGCCACATCTGCAGGGGAATTTGGCTGCACCTGTCAAAGCCGACACAAGCATTTGGATAACTTCACCTTCACAAAAATTATTAAAATGAATTAACAGCTTGAGTATGCTTTTTTGGAGCATCTAAATCAGCCTCTTTAAGCAACTAATGATTCTTTTTTATTATGGACCAATTTAGATATATTTTGAATATTCAATTAATCATGTAGTCTTTTTAAATTGCTTTTTTCTCCGACCACCAGTCCAAAACTCAAAAAACATTCATTTAATAATAATATAAAACAGAGAGAAGCAGCGAAGCTTGGACCACTGGCATTTTCACTTGATCTCTCTCAATCGATTCATCAGTTAGCTATTAGCATTAAAGTGGCAGCAGGCAGAATATTTTTGGCATCATTGGGCAAAAATTCCATAATAACCTTTCAGCATATTATAATTCAAGTGTTCTGAGAGAAAACTAGACTTCTGCACCTTCTCTGTTATCAGGCTTTAGAAAATCTAGCCCGTGACGGGAGACTTTGACCAATCACAGGTCATTTCAGAGAGAGAGCGTTCCTATTGGCTGTTCATGCAACGGAGGCAGCTGTCAATCACTCGGGAACTCCGATCAAATGGCCAAACTAGGCAGCGCTGATCAATTATGAATCAATATTTGGTTACTGTAATGCCTATTTCTCTCCTCAGATGTTTTCAGAATCATCTTGTAGTGTACGGTTTAGCTGTAATCAGCTGCTCAGAGCCTGCAGGCTCCAGCTCGGCTCTGATTGGTTGTTTTCCTCCAGTCTGTGAAATCTTGCAGATGCCATTAGGAGCACCGGAGGACACAGAGGCACATGATGTTTTTTCTGATTATCTGTCTCATGCACTACTGTCAGGATATAGAGACCGTTTTATAAAAATAATAATCATTATTTGCTCCATTTCTACCTACTGCTGCTTTAACAGTTAATGAAATGATGTACAATTACTATTTTTTTTTGCAAAGGAATGAAAAAATGAAGATATGCAATTCATTAGAGGCCAATAGATTAATCATCTTCTTCTTTTGCCATGAAGCTGAAAACCATTATCTAACATTAGTCCATAGCAGTAGCTCATATCTAGCTACTATTATGATTAAAATCAATCCTATAAATCACTGGAACAGCTCAGTGGACTGTGAGACACGTTACAAGACTCAATTCAAGCCTATTTCTTAAATAATTACACAAGTAAATACAAGCTTCTGTCGCATTGTGTCAGCTAGGAATAAAGGTAAAGAGGTAAACAGGCAAACATGTAAACTGGTAACCAGGTAACCCGGTAACCCGGTAACCAGGTAACCAGTGCCAGCTCATCGGGTTCTCCCGGCTAGCTGTTAGCTCCCTGTTAGCATCCAGTAGCCGTTGGTGATAAGCTGGACAAGCTGTTCTAACAGTCAAAGACAGCTAAATCATCAGAATAACAGTCTTACTGCGTGGACATGGTATCCATACGTTCCTCCTTCGGACACTTCTGAACTCTGTGTTAACCCCATGTCGTCCAGGAAGCTTTAAATAACAGCTAATGAGCAGAAAGATCATCAGAAAACAACAAGAGAGAGAGAGAGTTATTACGGCTGACAGTCCGAGGCCATGTTGTCTGCACTCCAAATCAATCGAGCATCGCTGGTATCGAACAGAACACACTGCGCATGCGCAAACACTTCTATCAGAGCTGCTTCATGTCCCAGCATTGATGCTCATTATTGAAATTGTGTTACTGAGGCCACTACTGGGCAACTAAAATTTAAGGTAAAATATGTATATTAAATTATATATAATATACATATATAATAATTCATCTTCACCTGCCTTTTTACAAAACAAAACATGGCCAGTACTCCCTCAGATATCGTGGTGTACAAATATGGAACACCAAAATACATGTTATCAAGAGCTCGTTATCCTTAGAACATTTTAAAAGGAAATTATCATTTCCTTTAATTCATGATGTCTAATTACCTTTTGATATGTTTTCATATATTTTCTTTTCTTCTGTACTGTTTTTTGTATGTATTTCATTGTTTTTATTGGATTGTTTTCCACTTTTTGGTTAGGTTTTTCTGCAAATTTTGTGTACTTCTTGTTGTTGTTTAACTTTTGTATTTCTAAAATTATGTTAGTTTAGATCTTTCTTCCTTTTTTGTTATTGTTTTTTTTTCTCCTGGGGTTGGAGGGGAAGTCCTTTGTATAAGCCTGTGGCTTCTTGACCGCTCCTGACACATTTCTCGTTTGTTTGTTTTTTCATTGACTGGATTTTGTGCAGTTTTATATATGTGCAAATAAATAAATAAATAAATTTAAAAATTTAAAAATTATAGTTAGACATATTTAGGAAAGTTTAATTTGAGTATATGTATGGCTCAATAAGGAAACTGGTTAATAATTAACAATTGATTTTTGGAGAAGGGGTGGGATTTAATAAGTTTATACTTCTTCTCACTCCTTTTCGAATATGTAAATCATATTCAATAAATCAATCTATTTTTCTTATGCGTTTCATTGTATGTAAATACTACTTGTTTCTGACTGTCCACTTGTTGGTATGATCATTCTTTTCCTATTTTATTTATTTTATTTTTTTGTATTCTACATGTTCGAAATACATTTTATAGTCAAATTATTATTGAGTATTTAATCATGAAATGGTAATGCAAAGCCCTAGTTCACTAGTGGCAGTAGTAGGCTACATTAAAAACAACCAGGAGAACAGACCCTCAGACACTTTGACCTGTAAGGTCTCTTGCAGCAATTTGCAAACCATTAGACTGAGTTAGATATTTGAGATTGTACTGAATTAATTCATAATTCTAGTGTATGATAACAGAAGTCAAAAGAAAACTTTTAAGAGGTTCTTCTTCTCAGCTTTGCTTTAGAAGAATCATGAACCACAGTCATTACACCAATACATTAAGCCAAACACTGATGTGTCATTATCATTATTACTCCTATAACTTGACGAGTGCCCAGTCTTGGTTTCTTCACATGTACTGGAGATGAATAGACAAACACCACTCATTAAATACATCTGAAATGAAGTGAATAAATTAAAAACAAGTTTATTATATTACTCCAATACAGAAATATTTTAAACATATTGTTTAACAATATATGGGATAATCCACGATCAGCCAGGCAGTAGGAAATAATTCACAACTTTTCATTACTGCATGCTTCAAAGTGGATTATCCTGCTCATACCACGGCCAGCTACCTGCAAGATATGCATACTTTTGTTGATTCCTGGGGCAATACTTTTTTTAAATGGGAACTATTTATTGCTTCAACCTTTGTGATCATTGTAATAATATTACTTAAAACAACAATGATTCTGCAGCATCAGAGCTGAGTCTAAATATTCTTTGTGGCCGTGGTATAAGAAATTAAATAACATGTCAGAGAGATCATTATATAGGTTCAGGAAATAAAAAATAAAAAACAAGTCATATATTAATTACTCAAGTGTCTGTTCTTTGACATAAAGGCAAAATTATTTTTAAGCAATAGAAAAAATATCCAGCTAGGAAAAAATATTTAAAAAATCATTCTTTGTACATTGAAATATTCTTACAAATACATAAAAGCAGTGCTTTATACATTTAATTCTCTTGATACGTCACTAGAATGCCTTGAATGAGCTATAAAAGCTGGGCATCGCTGACTGCACGACCCTGCTCTGGGCTCGGCTCAGCCAGGCCGATCAGAGACTCCAGGAGGTAGGTGCTCGACTCGTACTGTGGCAAACTGACAGAGCTGAACAGCTGGAGGTGGCACAAGCTGTCTGGCTGTCTGTGTACTTTGAAAGAGCTGTGCAGAGGTCCGGAGGAGTAGTCGCTGTCGAAGAACTCGATGTCGGTGTCAGACGACAGGCTCAGGTCCATGTACCTGCCTGAGAAATAGTCCATGGTGGGCGAGGGGGTGCTGGGGAAGCCCTCGAGAGAGTCGCTGTCGAAGAAGTCTCTGGCTTGGTTTGCATTCTCGTCGAGGTAATCCGTCAGCGAGGTCCTGCTTATGTTGTCTGTGAATGCGTTGGCTGGAAGTGGTCCTGTACTGTCAGTAGGTGTGCTGTAAGTGGCAGAGTTGCTGCTGTGCTGCGTCAGTGGTTCTCCTATGTGCCTCGAGTAGTTATCGTTTTCAGAGTCGCAGATGCTGAGGGCACGGGACAACTCTCCGTCGACATCAGGGAGGAGATTCTGACTCCCGTTAAGGCATCCCCCCGCATCAGAGTCAGAGGAGGAGCAAGAGGACTCGGTCATGTCGCTGCTGCAGCTGTTCTCCTCCACCACTATCCGGTCCGGGGTGAAATGAAAGGAAGGCGTGGCGGGCATGGTGAGAGGAAGACCGTCCTCCTCCATGGTGAACCCGAAGGGGCAGCTCTTGTCCTGCACACTCTGCTGCACTGGATCGGCCTCATCCCGGTCCGCGTACTCTTGGAGGTCCTCTGGAAGCCCCGTCTGGTCCTCTTGGCTCAGGGTTTCACCTTGCAGTCGCCTCTCCAGTTCGAGTTTCATGACGGTGTGGATGTAATGAGTCTGCACGCGTGTGGAGTTGAACTCGACGCGGCCCTGAGTGTTTCCACAGCCGTCCTTAGTGCAGCCACATGGGAAGTTGAGGCGGTCCACCTGTTGGCAAAACATAGCAGAAAGAGAGACTCAGTGCTGTGGGTACTCAAAAACAGTTCAGTGTTGACACCAGGATCTGAAGTTAACAACCACTAATGGATGGGTGAAATGATCAAAAGGCTATCTGCACGATTTCAATACAGTTATTGTAATAAAAATTGTTTACATCATAGAGTAAACAAGCTCTACATGATGTCATATTCATCATCATGATGTCATATTCATCATCATGATGTCATATTCATCATCACATATATCAGAAAATATATCACCTACATTTAAAAATATTAAATTAAGTTAGAGTTAAAAGGAAAGAAGAAATCTTAAATACATCTTCAGAAATAGGGTTTACAAAGTTATCTATATCAAATCTTTTCATCCTGTTAGTACATTTGTGTGAAATTGTCATAATTAGCATATGAATTCTTGAGGTATGGCCAAAAAACATGTTTTGTGAGGTCAGTGACCTTTGACCTCGAAAATCTAATCAGTTCATCCTTGAGTCTGAGTGGACGTTTGAGCCAAACTTGAAGAAATTCTCGTCATGACCAAATCGAGCTCATAATCAGCCCTTATGCAGGTTAGAGGTTGAAGTAATGTTTGTTTATGTATATAAGTGTCGTACCTGGCACTTGATTCCTGCCAGACTGCATGCGCAGGTCTCCGGCTCACAGAAGCCTTGGCAGTCACATCCACAGTCCTCTCTGGAGACACGCAGGGCGTGAAGCTGCCTCTTCTCCTCCCTGTCGACACGCTTCACCCCCGCCGCCTGGAGGAGAGCCTGCCGCTGTTTGGAGGAGTACGGTTGAAGGAAACCTCCGTCTTCCAGCTCAGCATCGCTGATGTGGACGTCGGCGTCTTCATCCGGGATGTGATCCACCGTGAGCCTGTCTGCCTCTCTCTGGTCAACGGCCCCGCTGGTGATCAACTGGAACCAGCACAGATAAAGTTAAGGACACCGCCGGCGTAGACGAGCGACGCAGCAATTAATGTAGAAAATGAAGTGCACTCACTTTGTGTTTCAGCGACTCCAACCTCTCTTTCCTCCGTCTCTCTCGGAGCCTCTCTCTGCGTCCGTGCCGCCGCTCCAGTGCGTGCTCTGCCACTGTGTATCTTTGGAGGGCGCTGTGCCTCTGCATCATGCCCAGGGTGGCACCTCCGCGACTGGGCACACTGGTGAAGCCCTGGCAGCGAGGGAAACTGAACACCGTCACTTGGTCAAAGCTCACGCTGCTCTGTGCTCCTGCGAGCCTGGGCCTCTTCAGGATGGACCGAACTGTTAGAAAGAGACAAAAACATGGGAAAAAGTGAGGCACTGTCGGGTCGGGTTTTACAGTGAGCATCTGGTGCTTTAACAAGTAGGACCATAACGATATACTGGGAAACATCGGCACGTCTGTCAGAGCAGTCCAGTTCTAGGCCCATATTCATCAGGACTAGAAAATCAAATCATTCTTCAATCATTTTTTTTAATTAATTCTTTTTTTTCTCCCTTGTTTTTATCTCTATTACTACCTTATTTATTCCTTTATTGTTTTTCTAATTTTCAATCAATTTTACTTTTTCACTATAAAATAAATAAACATTGTAGGAATGATATAAGTTAGAACAACATCAGATGTAAGCAAATGTAAATTTATGTTGTCACTGTCCCCTCATTTATCAATTTAAATCCCAATTTGTATATGACTGTCTGAAGATAATATGCAAGATAAAGATATCGTTTGTTTTTCATGAACGACAGAATGGCGCGTCGCTTTAAATGTTGCGGCCGAAAGGAATTGTGGGATGTTATTATCTCCTTTCCTCTGGGGAAGGATGGTCCAGTGAATCCTTTGCTAATTGAGATAAGAAAGGAAGCATTGGAGCATCTTTCCTTAGCATTTAGAGAATTCAAACAGCTCTCATCATTGCTGCTACTTAGATATTTCCGGGTCATTTCACTCCGTTAGGAACCTTCCTCAGCAGAAAAGACTTTTTGACCTCAGCCCTTGACACTTAATAAATACAGGCCTTGAACTTTGACACAGGCTTTGTCTCCTGCAGGTCCGTAAGTGGCCACTAGGTGTCACTCTGCAGGTGCTTCACTGATGTGGCCTGGGTCACATCAGTTTAACATACATGTGGAGAGGAAATACCAAGCAAAGGGTCTAAGGCAGCAGTGGACACATTAATAGTACAGAGAGAAGAAGAAGAAGTAAACCGGGGTCTGTTCTTTGGAGATTCACCAGAACATAGTCAAACTCTTTCTGTTCAGTTTAGTCTTCAACATCCATCAGGTTACTGTTGTTTACAGTTTGGCTTCAACAAACTGTCTAACCTTCACACATAACTGAGGCTGAACTCCAGCTCTAAAAGTCAGTAAACAACCGAGACCAGCTGACTAAGCTCGTCTCAGCCGCTCTGTCCGTCTGAAAAGCTCCACACTGGGTCACTGTTTACACTGTGACTTTAAATAACAAATCTGAAACTGTTATACATGTGTGTTTCTGCAACTACGGTCACTTTTCACTCATTCTAATTTGAACCATCAGAGTATGTAATACACATAAACAGGTACACAAAATTACATATAGTGGTTAAGATTTTAATATCTTGCATGTTTATTTTTTATAGATTTCGTCACTTGTTCTTACTAAATGTCCTTATCACGACATTACAATAACGTTCATTTTAGATATTTTGCTTTTTTAATTTCTATAATATTTTTTAAGACACTTAAATTCATTTTCATCAAGCTTTCTGCATCACTGTAGATATTGATATAAACAATTTTTGTTTTTCATGTTTCAGTAACTGTAGATGTCAGTGTTCATGCACAAAAAAAAAATAAAACATGTTGTTTTATATGACGGATATTGCAATTTTAATGTCTAACGTCTTTACCGCAACACCTAAAGCGGCTGCGGTGAAGACACGTTGCAGACATTTTTGCTGATATTGTAGATAAATGGCAGCAAGCGAGGTCTGCTACGTTTGCTTTGACTCTTAGCATCTAATATGCATGAATTCAATAGTAATATTAAGTTATTTTCAAAATGTAGTTCAAAATACATAAATACGTTTGTTTTGGTTGACGGACACAACGGATATGACGTCACGTTACTCAGACTACAACAATAAAACTTCCTTCTACTTCCACATACACTCAAATGAAGCAAATATATCGATTCTGGCATTTAAAAAATCGTAAAAAATAAATCGGGATACATGTGTGAATCGATTTTTCTTCCCCTAAATAATGACATATTGTAATTTAATTAGCTCATTATCTAATCATTGAGATTTAGGGACATGAAGAAAAGTGGTCTTTGGACCCATAAAATGCTTCATAAATCATATTATTTAGTAATTGTTTTTATGTCAACATGGGTAATAGCACTGTGTATATGTTTATCAAGCATTGAACTGCAAAATTGAACATAAATTTCATTGCTGGGACTTAGTTGCAGGACATAAGGTTTAATAGACTGCACAACAATAACTGCAGAACATCCCCCCTTGTGCAGCTGTGTGATATCTTAATAAGGCCATTTGATGTGACTCGTTTAAAGGGACCTTGCTATTCAAATTGATTCCACAACATCCTATTGCTCAGGCAAATGATCTTCCACTCCAGCGGACGGCCGGACGGTCCAGAGGCGAGTCATTCACTGTGCATTATCTAAAGGTTGGCGTTTTCATATTGACCGCTGCTGCGGGCTGATAACAGACACTCCTATAAAACGCCAATAGGGGGGTAAAAAAAAAAGAAAAGCCAGATAAGGAGGTGGTTTGCATTATTTGAAAGTGGAGACTTACCGGGTAAACTGGAGGGTGAAGGAGGATCGTGAGGTGTGAAATCCGGGCTGTCGGAGGGGCCGCTCTCCCCGTCCGACTCCCACTCTGAGGAGGCGGGGGAGGAGAGGGAGGACGGAGAAGAGGAGGAGGAGGAGGAGTAGCAGGGGTTGTCATCTATCTCTGCAAACTTTCTCTTAAGGATGCCTCTCATTGTTTGGCCGTGGTGGTTGAATGACATTCTGCATGAACACAAAGAGAAAAAGGGCACATTGGTTTAGTATCAATAAATATACAGATCAGTCATTGTGCTGCTTTATCCACTCGTTTCAGCATTCATAACCCCGCAACACAAAACCAAACGTTATGTAAATCAGTAGTGGAACGACAATGATGCGTTTCCTCCTCTGTTTGAGAGACCCACAGTCAAATGATACGTCTTTTGAACATGACAACCGGAGGAATGAGAGCTCCTTCCTGTCGAGAGCTGCCGGTCGAGCCGGTTTCAGGGCCCCGAGTTTGTTTAGGCTAATTACATCTTGATAGTGATTATCTGACAAACTGGTGTGTACAATTGTGAACCGCAATCCTACTTTTGCTTGCAAACCAGCTGAGTACTTGAGAGGGTTTAAAAAAAAAAGGAAAAAAAAGAGGCTCTTTTCCCTGCAGAGTGATTAACATTCCAATGATTCCTCAAGTTTTTTTGTGAAGAATACGTGGAAACGGACCGTCCAATGGCTGCATGTTGAGGACTGGCAGGGTGGTAGTGGTGGGGTGGGGGGGGTGTAATGGTTCAAGTGGCTGCTATTTTTGGATGTGAACATGGAAAATAAGTCCAAACACGAGTAATTTCAGGGTTACAAACCTTAGCGGGGCTGCTCAAAGCTGCTGAGTGAAAAAGAGAAAATCTAAGCAGAGCGGTGTTAAAGTAAAGAAACGCTGTTATCAGTCTGTTAGACAGTTAGCAGTATGTGTGTGTTTGGACACTAAGGGAGCCTATATGACCTATTGGATGCCAGGTCAACTGCTAGGTTTGGTTTAAGGCTACAACAAACAATTACTTTTATATAGATTCGGAAGCAATTTGGTCCATAAAAATACTGAAAACGTACATTACAATTTCCCTAAAGCCGAATTCAAATTTTGTCTGTGCAACAATCCCAAACTATTTTAAGTTAAATATCATTCAATATCATGAAAGAAAACCAGCAAATATTCACAATTGCACTCTGAATATTCACTTAAACCTGCAGTAGGCAGAATATTTTTGACATCATTGGGCTAAAAAATCCATAATAACCTTTCAGCATATTGTAATTGAAGCGTTCTGAGAGAAAACTAGACTTCTGCACCTCCTCATGGCTCTGTTTTCAGGCTTTAAAACATCTAGCCTGTGATGGGAGACTTTGGCCAATCACAGGTCATTTCAGAGAGAGAGCGTTCCTATTGGCTGTTCATTAAACGGAGGCAGCTGTCAATCACTCGTGAACTCAGATCAAATGGTCAAACGAGGCAGCGCTGATCAAATATGAATCATGTTTTCAGAAACATCTCGTAGTTTTTAGCTGTAAAATGAGAAAGTTTGCTCCGGCTGGTGGGCGGTGCTTGGTATTTCCTCAACCTGATCTCAACATGGCTGCCGGGTCACAAACTGTCTCATTTTACAGCTAAACAGTACACTACAAGATGTTTCTGAAAGCATTTTTAAGGCGAGAAATAGGCATTACAGTAACAGAATATTGATTCATATTTGATCAGCGCTGCCTAGTTTGACCGTTTGATCGGAGTTTGCGAGTGATTGACAGCTGCTCAGAGACGGCAAGGCTCCAGCTCGGCTTTTGCAGATGCCATTAGGAGCACCGGAGGACACAGAGGCACATGATGTTTTTTCAGATTACCTGTCTCATGCACTACTGTCAGGATATAGTGACCGTTGTATAAGAATAATAATCATATTTTCTCCATTTCTACCTACTGCAGCTTTAATATAAAACTTTTATTCTTCTTTATGGCTCCAAACAATCAGAAGTGTTTGACCTCAAAGTGCTTTAAACTCCATCCTAGTCGGATAAGTGACAGTAATACAAGCAGCTGACCAGGATTTAGACCCCCCCACCCCCCTCCTCCTCTCCAAGTCCCAGAGAGAAAGGAAGGGAGCGTTCAACTTAACACGAGCCACTGAAAACAACACGACATCTGTGTTTTCTAAAAGAGAGAGAGAGTTCACCACGGTAAAACAGTAACACTGCTTCTGGTCAGGCAAAAAGCAACGTAAACCTCTCCACTGACTGACAAGTAAAGGAGCTTCTGATTGTCTGTAGTAAGCAAATAGTTAAACCAGTCAGCGTGTGTGTGTGTGTGTGTGTGTGTGTGTGTGTGTGCACTCGGAGTGAGCAACTTCCTGGATCCATCAGCAAATAAGAGGTGAAACAAGAGACGACTTCTTGCGCCATTACACTGTTTACACAGTAGAACGCTGCGCTGCATAAGCAGTTGGGTGTAAAGGGATTTAGCTCTGCTGAAATACATCTGCATGGCTGTTTAATAAAAGAAATTCCAATTAATGCTGCATTGCAGTATTATTATTATTATAGCTGTCTCTTGTCCCAAATGATTTCACATTTATTACATTTAATATCTGACAGAGTGGAGCGACTTTCTACTGTACACGTGGGTATCCACTGAGACCACATCAATAATTTAAAGGTTCAAAGCAGCTGAAGCACATAGTGCATGTGAGCATCAGTGTGAAACAGGAGTTGGGGGGGACTATACTGTATTACTCTAATGTACTAGATGGTTAAGAATAGGCTACAGGGCATACTACCATGATGCAGAATAAGCTCACAATATTTTCATTATTGTTTTCAGACACTTTAAAGCAGCAGTGGGTAGAAAAGGAGCAAATATGATTTATGAAATGGTCACTATATCCTGACAGTAGTGCATGAGACAGGTAATCTGAAAAAAAATCATGTGTCTCTGTGTCCTCCGGTTCTCCTAATGGCATCTGCAAGATTTCACAGACCGGAGGAAAACAACCAATCAGAGCCGAGCTGGAGCCTTTACGTCTCTGAGCGGCTGTCAGTCACTCACAAACTCCGATCAAACGGTCAAACTAGGCAGTGCTGATCAAATATGAATCAATATTATGTCACTGTAATGCCTATTTCTCTCCTCAAATGTCTTCAGAAACATCTTGTAGTGTACTGTTTAGCTGTAAAATGAGAAAGTTTGTGACCCGGCAGCCATGTTGAGATCAGTTGAGGAAAAAACCAAGTCCCCCAGGAAGAGCGCAAGTCATTGATGGCAATTTTCGTAGTGGCCAAGCGGCGGTACTACAACTTCCGTGTCCGTCACGTGATGCCATTGGACCCAAAAATACTTTTTTCCCATCGACTTACATTGGGAAAGAGACGTCTGTAACTCAGCAGATAATTTTTTTTTTAGGTGAATCAACTTCCCAGTATGAAGACTTGAATTTCCCTTCCTCCATTCATGTGAATGAGACCTAGACCACGGCTGGAGCGAGGGCTGGGAGGCGAAGTTAGCAAGCCGAGACGACAGCGATACTGCTGTGACCCCGTGACCGCCATGGGCCCAATGGATGCGGAAGATCGCCGCTGGCTTCATCTGCCACAGAGCAACTTTCATAGGAAATGAACGCAGCCCAGCCTCCAACGCTGTATCCAGTTCTCTTAATACATCCATGGGAAATACCAAGTACCGCCCACCAGCCGGAGCAAACTTTCTCATTTTACAGCTAAACAGTACACTACAAGATGTTTCTGAAAACATGATTCATATTTGATCAGCGCTGCCTAGTTTGATAGGAGTTCACAATTGATTGACAGCTGCCTCCGTTGAATGAACAGCCAATAGGAACGCTCTCTCTCTCTCTCTCTGAAATGACCTGTGATTGGTCAAAGTCTCCCGTCACGGGCTACATTCTTTAAAGCCTGAAAACAGCCATGAAGAGGTGCAGAAGTCTAGAATTACAACATGCTGAAAGGTTATTATGGAATTTTTTAGCCCAATGATGCAAAAAAAATATTCTGTCTACTGCAGGTTTAAACTCCTACAGGAGTGCAGGAGTCGTTTCCTGTTTGGCATAATAACAGTTATTAGACAGCTGACCTCTTCACCCCTCATGTCGGCTACAATGCCAACACTGTCCCCCCTCCTCTGTCTGTCTCTACAGCAGAGACACCACCAGTCCCATTCAAACCAGAGCAAACTTCCTCTGCTGGAGCTGCCTCCGAGCAGCACAGACACACAGAGAGAGAGAGGAGTCCTCTCATAGGAAGTTTCTTTAAACATTTAGTAACATTACTACAACAGTTACTACTTTTAGGCTGTTTGGGTCTTCATAAAACACAGCAATATTCACAATAACAGTGTAGAAACTAACCACATTTCACAGAATTATACTCTAGATAAACAAGTGATAAATAGGATATGGTCACCATATATATAAACCACTATAATTAGTGACAGAAACCCTACAGGAGTAATAAGACAGTGATTTTTTTTCAGTCAGTTACTCACCAGGAAGTAAAATGCAGCATAATAACAAACAAAAAAACAAAAGCTGGAATTGACACGAAGTTATGGGTCCAGCCAGCTGAGCATTGTGAGACTCTCTGTGTTTATGTGAAGCTTCACTGTGTAGTATACCAGTGTGAACATGAGAGGGCTGGCTGGCAGCTACCAAAGAGTACAATTAAAAAACAAGATAGTACATCCCCCTTTGAATTTCCTGCTCAGAGCTTGCACATGCGTACATCTGTCAGGATATGCTAACAACTCCCCTATTTAGCTTGATATGGAATATACTTTCTGTGAATTAGAAGAATAAACATTGTTTTATAAATGTATGTAGAATATTTTGGGTGGATGCTGAACATTATTTAAGAAGGAAAACTGGCCAAACAATTACATTTAAGGACATTTGTATGTGTTTTGAAGGTGAATGAGAACAATAAAAGATATTATATGTTCTTTGTACAGTTTATTCTATTTTTGGGAAAATTCCACATTCACAAGAAGAGATGGTCGGACTCCAAACCTCTTAATTTAGAATTTTTTTTATCAAGAACTGAGACAATATCGCACCACGATTAAAAACATTAGGAATAAGAAGGCAATCAGAACTAACTATGTCTATTTTGATTTTGTATTTTTCTCTATATAGATGTATATCTTTCTATTGTTTATTGTATTTTATTTTTTTATTTTTATTTTTCTACTTTTTTAATGTACCCCTGGAAGTTATGTATGCACATATTATTATTGTACTTATATTTTGTAAGATAAAAAAATAAATAAAAAAACCTCCCTTATTTAGGTAGGAAAAGTCAGACTATTAAGATAAGATAAGATAAGATAAGATAGAACTTTATTAATTCTTGTGCCAGAGATTGCTCAAAAATACAACACAAATTACAACAGGTCCCCAGGACATTACATGCATAAATGAATCTTTATAATACATTATATTATCAAGCAAAGTGTCCTATTTGCTATTTAAAGATACGTCACGTAAAACCTTAATTAAAAACTACCTTGAACACTGGAAAAAAAGAAAGGGATCTTAACCACTAACACTTCATGTCACCATGAAATATAATGATTAGAATCCTTCAGGTATCTTATTTATTTATTTACTTTTGTATTATTGTGTGACTCTTTCCAATTTAGACATAAAATAAATTTTTTCATCAGAAATTTATAAAATGTTGTTAAAAATACACATTATTGTTGCAACTAAATATAATATTATATAATATTAAAATATATATAAATTACAACAAAACGTGATACACGCTAGCTTAAATAAAACGAAGTAATTTTTACATTTAAACCTCAGCTTAAAGTAGCTAAAACTCAATGTTAACCGGCTATGAGTTCTTCTGCCAAACGTAACCGGAAGTGGTCGGGAGCGGTGTATCATCTCGCTTCACATCCATCCTCTTTGAGGCTCCCCGGCTGTCTTGACGCAGACGGTGACACACGCAGAGGCAGGAGACGCTCTCGTCACTGCTGCTGCTGCTGCCCACAGACTCACTCCTCTGTCTGTCTGTCACAGGTCCAACCAGTGATGTGGTAAATAAATAACTGATAAACTTCCAGCATTATCTCTTTCAATATCTTTATTTTCAACATACTAAAATGACACAATACAAAGACCTACAATTGAGACAAGACAAAAACACACCCAGGTACACACACTCACAAGAAGAAATAAACACAACAAATAAATAAATACAAATAAAAATATATATGTATATATATATTTTTTCAGAAAAAATAAAATATACATGGAATATATATATATATATATATATATATATATTTTTTTTTTTTTCTGATTGACAAATTCAACATTATTGTAAATATGTAATGGTTAAAAAAAAAAACGAAACACGCATTGAGTTTCTGATAAGATTAAAATCCTTATGGCCTTTCTTTGCATCATAGACTGTCTGGTCTTTTGAATCATGTGTAAATGTCCCTCTGATTAGACTTCTATTAAAGGTGACACATGCTGCCAGGTATTCATCGTACATTACTGTAACATGACTCACTGGCATTCCTCTGAGATGGTGATTTAAGTCAGACACTCCTAAACTCCAGGAAGCTCCCTGCAGTGAAGAGAAGCTGCAGGATTATGGATTTGGCTGTAAAATCCTCTCCCTGTTATATTCTATTTCTTGTTAACAGATGTTGGCATTAGTTAGAAATTGAAAATTTCCTTTTGCGCAAACATGCACACGCTCATTTTGAACTGTTCAAAACTGTTAATTCAGTGTTTTTTGGGAAGTGAGAAAAACGTAAATGGACTGGATTAACATTCCAGCGTCTCTCTGCTTTTTAAAGATAATCACAGTTTACTCTGCATGTGTCCCCGACTGGGAGGAAAATGAAGCTCAGAGAGGCAGACAAACAGAGCGACAGATTAACAGATGAACGGAAAGAATCCAAACACTCTTGAACTTTGACCCCGTGTTGATACACAACAGTGCTTCAGTTTGAAGAAAAAAAACTGCAGTAATACCTAAATAGCCTGTTGGTCCAAATACTCAGGTCAGAGGACGGGCTGCTCGTCCTCCCCTGTCCTCAGCGCTCGGTAGAAGTGTGTTACGAGTAGTGTGACCCATTTTGGCTGGGATCACTCTAGTGCATGTTTCTTTTCCACTGACCTGCGTGGGGAGTAAACACCGAGCCGACAGTGCTGCAAGAGAGGAAGGAAGTACTGATATAGTTAAACAGCACAGGTTTGTGAATAAGTGTGTAAGTATTTGATGTACGGCACATTTAGATACGTCCAGTCTGTGTATCCTCTCGGTGTGACATCTACTCATAACACATGATCAAAGTGCTACGCCAGGCTACGTGGCTATTTATAGTGCAATCACGCAGCCTGTCCAGAAATACATTTATGCAATACAGTTGGAGTTTCCTGTTCCTTTTGTGATTTTTTCACATGTTTCAATGTGTTATTCTCAGACCACACCAGTGCAGCACTGACAGAGTCATGGAAGAAAATTAAAGAGGACCTATTACACTTTTGTGCTTTCCCCCTTTCCTTTAGTGTGTTAGATAGTTTTTTGTGCATGTCAAAGGTCTGCAAAGTTACAAAGTCCACGCCAAAGAGAGTTACTCTCCCCCACAGAAACACTGCTCCTGAACTGCCTGAAACGCTGTTGAGTTAACGTGGTGATGTCACCAAGTAAGACATTTGCGTAAATACCTGTCTAGCGGCTAGTTTGGCACTAGGCTTGCCGCGGTAGCCAGTGTTACCGGTGTTACACGGTGGTCGGGCACCAGCGATTACATTACCGTCGTTTTTTCCAATGAATAAAACCCATTTAATTCATTTTCGCGTATCAGTGCCGTGTTATCAATACATAGTCGGACAACAGACGCTACAAACGTGAAAGTGAAAGTGTCTGCTCTGTACAGAGTCTCAACACAGTAGCAGGAGTCAGATTTCACACACGGGACGAGAGAGAGTTGACAGTCAAGACGATGGCGGAGGATTTGGTCTCAAAGCGAAAAGCAAAAGCACCTATTTGGCAATATTTCGGATTTAATCCCAATACTATAAGGGAACCATAACGTTAATGAGGCAATCACAGTGTGGAGGACAGAGCGGTCACAGCCGGTGTGCGCGGCGGAGCGGCGCCGGGTGGAAACCTGCGTCCCTGTAGCGAAAGCTCGACCTGAGAACGGCCATCCAACCAAGCCCCCAGGAAGTGCGCCGGTCGACGATCCAGACTTTCGTAGTGGCTAAACGGCGGTACTGCAACTTCTGTGTCAGTCACGTGATGCATTGGGCCCAAAAATATTTTTCCCCGTAGACTACTACCACGCCAATCGTCTTGGACGCTACTCCGCCAAGATCCGGGTACTTTTCCAGACGGAAGTCGAGCCATTTAGGCTTCAAGCGCCAATGAGCAACTCTCATAGGAATGAACGGGGCCCCGCCTCCAACGCAGTATCCAGTTCTTTTAATACCTCCATGCATCCAATGGTAAAGATCAAAGTAAGCGCGCTACAGATAATGAGTGTCATTTCTGCAACGTCACATCCCTATTTGGCATGCAGACAAGCAAAGCTAGTTAGAGTGGAGCTGGAGCAAAGCTGACCAATCAGAGCGCACTGGGCTTTACAGGGGGCAAAAGAGGGTGAGGGTGAAAAGAGGTGCTGCAGCACAGCCGGTATGAGAAAATAAAGTCTTTTTTGAACATTAAAACATGCAAACATGTTCTAGTAGAAACCCAAAATACAAGTATGCACCTGAAAATAAGCACAGTAGGTCCTCTTTAATGTTTCACTCAAGTAGCACTACAATGATTGCTTCTAGATTGGCACGATTTGCTGTATCCATTCACTTCATCAACGCAGCCATTAAAGTCAAACTAACCCAGATTCCTAACCTGTTTTTCCAGATTTGATTCCATTAACACGTCATGTAAATAACAATGAAGTAGTGACATATTGCGGATTACAGATTCATGTCAGAGCTGCTCTGCTCGACGTTGTCACCGACTCATATTCTGTATCTGACAGATGATCCCCCCTCATATATCTGCTCGTGTAAGGACAGTGAGAGTTAAACCCTCTACTGTGCTCTCCGTCCACAGTCCATGTTACATAACGTTATAGTTAACCTACATTTTGGCAGCCTCTCAGGTTGCTGCCACTGGCTCTTGTGGCCCAGTTTTCTCAGTCAAGCTGTGCCAGCGATGGCCCACATAACAGCAATATACTGACGGGGTTTGACAAAGCTTCAGGCATGTGAAACTGTGGCCCAGTTCCTCCTTCCGTCACTGTGGATACGATCTCAGGGATTTACCCCTCTTTTTACAGTAAAGATCACTCTCTGTTGTCCTGGGCATAACAGGAAGTATCAGGTAGCGTTTACTGCCTTCCAGTCAGGTGGTAATGTAAGGTGCCAAAAGGAGCCATATTTCCTTGAAAACAGAACTAGATAGATAGATAGATAGATAGATAGATAGATAGATAGATAGATAGATAGATAGATAGATAGATAGATACTCAATGAAATACAATAAGATACAATAATAAAAGAAACTGAACATGATTCACTCCCTCATGATATTGAGAAATACTCCCACATTCTCTCTCTGAGTCGTCGGTGTCTTACTCCGACTCCTCCTGTGGAAATGTCATGAGCACACATGAGTCGGCTCCTTTATACATAGCCTCTGATGTCATGTTTTGACAGTCGTCACCATGGTCGCAAGGGCAAATATAGTCCAGCCGTTTCTATTTTAGAGGATGGTAAAGCAGTGAATCATTGTGTTTGTGTTTGTCTTCGTCGTCGTGATCAGTAGAGCAGCAGCACTACTATCATCAACATCTTTGCGGTCATTATTGTCATCGTTTTTGACGTCAGCGGTGTTCTTGGCCTTATACGTGATCCTTTTATTCTAACTTCAGTGTTTGCTCATCTTTTTAAATTTTGTTATTCATGTCTGAAGCAGTTGCGTCAGTTTTCTAGGTATAAATGCAGACAATGAGTGTTCAGAACATTAAACCCTGAAAACTTAAAATTGTAAGCATTTCTCTATAACATTAAAGGACCAGTGTGTAGCATTTAGGGGGCAGAAATTGAATATAATATTAATAAGTATGTTTTCTTAATCACTGTTGCCCGATGACCTATCCTAATCTTAACCATCTTGCGAGAGTTTCCATCTTGACACGAGGGTATACAATCTAAACTCAATTAGTGGGCAACCTTCGGGTCTGAAAACTGAAGCCAATGCGGAAGTTCCTTAAACTTGCATTCTTTCTAATATCCAGCAGGGGGCGACTCTTCTGGTTGCAAAACCAATACTGTATATATATGTAGTAGTATAAAGTATATATATGTTTATTACACGGCTTTGTTGAATACTTGATTCTGATTGGTCAATCACAGCATTCTACGGTTATTTCTTTATAACAGACCGTTGGGCGTAGTTCTGATGTCGTACTCTGGAGGACCATTTTTGTGTCAGATTATTGATTTCTTTAGTAAGTAGCCGTGTAATAAGCGGGATAATGTACAGCTAGCGGGTCATTGTTGTGAAACCCCTTCAGGACAATGCATTATTTCACAACAATGACTGGTTTACTGTGCATTATCCCTCACATAGAAGTCTATGAGAAAATGAGCCTACTTCTCTTGATTTATTACCTCTGTAAACATTGTAAACATGAGTTCATGGTCTCAATCGCTAGTTTCAAGTCTTCTTCAATACAGCATGATGTTCATTTAGTAAATTACGGTCACATTTAGAGTCAAATAGATCATAAAGGCTTCGGTACGGCAGTCTACAATCCAATGGGTGACGTCACGGTGACTACTTCCACTTCTAATATACAGTTTATGGCATCAACGTAGCCAAATCTCGGACTCAGTTCGGTTGTATTGGTTAATATTTACACCCCTTCTGTACTCAACAATTGTTATCAAATTCAGATTAAAATGTTACTAAATGCTGGTGCACAAATACTTTGAACTTTGGCAGAATGTTGTGTTCATGTTGGACCTCATTGTTCTCAGTGAGAAGCTGATTGCGAAAATGTGTTTTCGGCCCCTTTAAACGCAACTGTGTGCCAAACTTCTATCAAAGAGACTCCAATCTCACTTTCTCCACTCTGGAAAATGCCATCAGATAAAGACTTTGGGTAAAATTTCACAACAGTGACACCTTAAGTGATGCGTCAACTGCCATCCTTTTGTCTGTGCGGTGGTATCAGTTCAGGGGGGCGACACCAGAGAACTTCCTGTGACACCCTAATGGCAGACGCTGGCCGTGTGCCCAGTGTACGCCGGCCTAATCCTGGGGCCGGTCCAGGGGTGATATCGTATCTCTGTAGCATCGCCACTCGGGCTACAGCAACATCCTGGAGCCCAAGGGTGCTCTCTGTGCAGCATGTAGGGTTGAAAGATTTATATGAGAGAGATCTATGCTGTAATGCATGGACTGAGATGAACCTCAATGTATAATTCAAATGCCTTCACTTAACAGCTTTGCCATTGCTATAAACAGTAAGGCTCAAAGCTGCTATGTTACAACATTTTAAAGCAATGTACAGTAAGTCGTTTCATTAACTAATATGGTTTTAATTAGGGCTGTTAGGGTATTAAACACCACTAATTTCTTAAACGCATTATCGCAACTTGTGATTTTTAGGTTGTAGCGGCCTCAGTTTTAAAGCTAGAGTGAAGATATTGACATCATAGGAAACTAGAAAACTTAAGGAATCCATTGGTACCATGTCATACAAGCAAAGGAGGCTAAATTATGCTCCAAACTTACGCTACATTTTGACGAGGAAAAACTGGCATGGCGCTTTTCAAAAGCGTCCTTTGACCTCTGATCTCAAAATATGTGAATGAAAATGGGTTCTATGGGTACCCGCAAGTCTCCCCTTTACAGACATGCCCACTTTATGATAATCACATGCAGTTTGGGGCAAGTCATAGTCAAGTCAGCACACTGACAGCTGTTGTTGCCTGTTGGGCTGCAGTTTGCCATGTTATGATTTGAGCATATTTTTTATGCTAAATGCAGTACCTGTGAGGGTTTCTGGACAACATTTGTCATTGTTTTGTTAATTGATTTCTAATAATAAATATATACATGCATTTTCATAAAGCAAGCATATTTTCCCACTCTCATGTTGATAATAGCATTAAATACTTGACAAATCTCCCTTTAAGGTACATCTTGAACAGATAAAAAATGTGTGATTAATTTGCGATTAATCATGATTAAATATTTCTATCGATTGACAGCCTTAGTTTATAATAATTTATAATATAATTTATAATATATTTTTTTATTTACAATATTTTCTTATAAGCACATTTTGTATCCCTGTCACTATATATAACATCATCCATGCATTATCACTTTTACAGTATTGTTGCAAAAGCAAGTCAAGCTGCAGCCCAGAGTGCAAAGTAGGTTACACAACTTTCAACAGCAGTGATCTTATCTCGCTGCATGTGAGCAGCGCAAGCTGTAACAGCCAAGCAGCTGTGTGATTGGGTTTGACATTCCCCCCTTCAACAATGAGCCTCTTGTCAACATTAGCCAGAGAGCTGTGGTGACCTTTCTTACAAACTTACAAACTGCTCTGTGTGATGCAATGTGGACCCGAAAGGAGTGTATTTTTCCCCTGAAGGAATGTAGTAAAGACGAATTTCTCTTTGCGTCTCTGCTGTGCGCCCATTATTACAGACTGACAAAAGTTGTGTGTACGGAAGAAGAAGTGTTCCTGTTCTCATCTACAGCCACTTATTTCATCTGGCTGTCAGCCGTGCAGTGGGAGCTCCCGTGCTCCTCCAGCACAGTGTACTCTGCTGTTGGTGTTGGCTGTCACATGTGGCTCCATGTGAGGCGTTTGCAGGAGCACACACAGCAGCAGCAGCAGCAGGAGGAAGGAGACCTGCTCTGTTCTCAGCTGTTGGGGCCAGTACTGAGCTGTGTGGGTGAGTCTGACTCCCTCCCTCCCTCCCCTACATGCTCAATCACCCACTGATTGCCTCTCTTTTCTTCCATTGCAGCTGGCAAAACACATACATTAAAGGCTGACAACACAACTGTTAGATACAGGGTGGGCTTCTCGCTTCTCTTGCTGATGTCTGACTTCCCTGGTCATGTATTCATGCATTCACGTTATATTTTTTCCCTGTTGACTTCTGCACTATTTTATTCCTTAAATTATTATTTTTTTTATTTGTGTGATTTTTTCTTTTTATACATATTTAATGAGCATTGTTGGTGGGAGCCTGAGGAAGATATGTATTACCAACGACTGCTCTCTCTGTAATTGTGCATAAAACAATAAATAACTTGAAACTTGAAAGCATTAAGGTGCGTTGTGATCAGAACAATCCTTTAGTAGGGGAGACCGGAGTCGGTTGACACACAGCTAATTTCTGGTCCCTTTGAAGGTCACAGAAACAAAAAGGGAGAATTAAAATGTTTGCTTTCTTGACCTGCACTCATCTACTATGATAAAACATCAGAAATTTTTATAGTATAGAAAGTAAAAAAAGTGGTTTGTGGACTAAATGTATTATAATACTGAGTTACAGATAGAGATATTGGAAATGTGTTACTAGTTATGTCTAGTTAACAGACAGGAATCAGCAATATTTTGATATAACATTTGAAAATCTATGATGACTGATGGTAGCTGGCTAACATCGTTTATCACAGAGTTGGGCGGGGTTGGTTAGCACACTGATTTTGAGTTGGTTGTGTCCATTAATGTAACTGTTAATATATATTTTGTTGGGGTATTTTGAGAGATTAAAAACATTTTTTTTATATATTGTTAGTTAATTATTATTTTGAATGGTCAATGGCAAAAGTAATTATACATTCCTACTGATGAATTGCTTAAAAATGTTGTTTTTGCTGTTAAAATAGGCAGATATTCTATTGAATTGTTCATGTTTTTTGGTTCTTGTTCTTTGTTTTTGAATTAAATGGTCAAAGTGTTTCTATTGGTTGCTTAATTTTTTGTAAATATAGCATTTTAAAATTGTGCCAACCGACCCTGTGATGGTACAAATGCACAACATGACTTTAATCACCTACAATTTTGAAAAACATTTGCCACAAAAGTGTGCCAACCAACCCCGGTCTCAAATAGCTGCCATGTGCACTCACCTGCCTAACTGTTAAGTATAACAACAATGTTGTGTTCAGCAGTTGCAATGCCCTTTAACCACATTTGATGGAGGCAGGCGTGTTGCTCTGGCTCCATCTCCTGGCTGTTAAATGATATTAAGGCCAAAAAAACAGCAGTGGTGTGTTTTTCTCCATGAGGAAATGAATCAACTATTTTCTCCTCCAAATGCCATGTGAGTGAAGTCATGTGGTCAGATGAAAGCAACATTACTTGTGATGCTGAATGAAAACAATTTAAGCTCTAATGTGAAATGCAACCACAGCAAAGAACAGTCTCAGACTACAGGCCTCGTAAGAATGCATAACATGAAGCGGGCAGCAAAGCACTAACAAAATACAGCCCATATCCGCCTATCCATTTCATGCTCCATGTCAGCAAAATAATGCGAAATGCAAAATTTCGCTGCTTGGGGGCAGCAGAAACAAGGGGCAAACAACCTTTTAGTTTGAAAAGGCAAATGTGCTAGCAAACTGTTTTATATTTACACATCCAGTAGTTACAGAGCAACATTAGCGCATTTGGAGTCGTGTTTCTGTACATGGGGCAACTGTAAGTCTAATATTCACTCTCCTTTAAGCTCTGTTTTGGTCTCTACCAACTCATGAGAAATATCTAGCTCTTTAAAGGTCTTATTGATAATATTTTTATGTAGACTATTACGTTCCCTAAAAAAACTAAAACCTGAATGACACAGGTCGCCACTGGGAAACTAACAAAATAAACGGACGCAGACAGAAATAATAATAAAAGGAGTCCCTTGGCTTCTAAAAGGAAACTGTGGGAATATAACAGCCGCTCACTAAATTTACCAAAAATGATAGACCAACAACAAAGGTATCGGACCAATATGAAATGCAAGTCGGGAGTTACTGAGGGGGGAAACAAAAGAGAAGTAGAGGCTGGCTAAAGATGTGCAGCCTCAAAATCAAAACCCCCAAAAACACAATGCAAACACAGAAAGCCAACTGAAGGTGTTGACCCTCTGCAGACACACAACCAAATGAGCAGGGTGCAGCCAACCTGCATATATAGCCTCCCAGCCAGGCTGATTATCAACAGCTGAGGGTGATCACAGGTGCCACCAATGGCTTCTGATGAGCAAGGCTCAGAGAAACCTGCTGCCCAGATCTGTCATGATCCCTCTGACCATAACAACACGAATATTAAAAAAATAATAATACATCCACAGAGCCGTTAGAAAGGTCCAGAATAAAAGTTTGTCTTTTCTTGAAAATAATTATGACTGTGAATTAATCATTTAAAAAAATGTTGGCGTATTGCTTCTTTAGGTTTAGGCTACAAAACTACAACTACAACTTCTTTAGGTTTAGGCAACAAAACTACAACTTCTTTAGGTTTAGGCAATAAAACTAAAACTTCTTTAGGTTTAGGCAATAAAACTACAACTCCTTTAAGTTTAGGCAACAAAACTACAACTTCTTTAGGTTTAGGCAAAAAAAAAACACACACTTAGTTAAGTTTAGGGAAAAACATTGTGTTTTGGGTTTAAATAACTACGAACATTAACACAATTATACATTGTTGATTTCACACAAGATGTGAACTCAGGTCTCCTGGGTGAAAACCCTATGTTTAGTGTGCCATCCATCAATCTGTCTATACTACAGCACCTGACTTCCACTTCTGCTCCTGTCATGATAACTACAGTCGCTAGAGGTCGCTGTCGTGTTCTTTTATACTTTCTTTCGGTGATCTACCATGTGAATAGATGATAAAACCTAATAGTGGGTGTAGTAGGCCCCTATTGACCCACATCTATGGGACTTATAGCGACTGATAACACCTATTAAGCCTATTAAAAAGCCTGACAACAGTCTAATCGACTGATAGTAAAATGTTGTACACAGTTAATGATTACTTCATGTTGCCTGTGTCGAAGAAAATGAATATATAAAGTTCTCTTTGACTTATTGATGTATATAATTCATGTGCCAACTAACAGCTATGCTGAATTGTACATCCATTGATGATTACCACCAGACTGTAATCATCATGCAGTGTCAGCATTTCCTGTGCATTGGATATGTCGTGTATTGGCAGAATAGCAACTGAATAGCAGTGTGTGTGTGAGGTGAATGAGTGTGACCCCTGCTGCAATAATGAAGTGGACAACATGTGAGGTGCAGATAAAATGCCGCTGCTCTGAGTTTTGGCATGAAATACAGTAACAGAGCGGGTATGCCAGGCATTTCAACACTGGCATCTGACTGGAGCAGCTGTCACAGAACAGGCAGGTCTGCTCTCTGGTTTCTCAGTGTTTTTTAATGCATCACACTGTCATCACGGTCATTAGCACTTAAATACCAAACAAAAAAAACAAAAAAACTGAGCGATGAATTTTATTTTTATGATCTGCTTTGCATAAAAAACTTCCATCAGAGAAATGTATCAGGTGAATTTATGGTGGCAGATCACGTATCCGGAAGCTTTGAATCACAAGGTGTTAAAGGACTTTGGCCACTAGAAATTGCTGTGTCTTGTGAGAGATGCTCCTAAACCACAAGTGACAGAGATGCCTAGGTGACTCCTGCTCCTTCTCTTCAGGTATGGGGCTGAATATTCTTTTGATTTTGCAGACAGAGCAGCAGCGCAACGTTATTTGCATTGATTATATTGTAACTGTATTCTAGTTTGTAGCTTGTTTATTTACCATGATGCATGAAATTATGAAATATGAATTTTAATGTAGATTTCCCTGTTAAAAATGTAGATCTTCGAACTGTTTCTTCTTTTAATTGAGAGTATGGCAGGTCTTTTAGCAACAGAATAATCATATATTGATTGTACAATACAACATTCGTACTGAGGAGCAAATTTGGGTTTGCTGTCTGAGTGCCGGAGTTCATAAACATTAACAGAGTCACATGACTGTCAGTGTGACAATCTGTTATATAATGACTCAGATGAAGTTGAACTTCAGCAGTATGCTTGAATCCTAGTCAGGATGTAGAAAGAATGAATTTATGGATTTCATCTTTTCTGCTTATTAGCATTTACACGTCATGTACTTTCTGTTACGAATCTTTTGTATTTTGCATTAAAGGAACAGTGTGTAACAATTACGGGGATTTATTGGCAGAAATGGAATATAATATTAATAAGTATGTTTTCTTTAGTGTATAATCACCTGAAAATAAGAGTTGTTGTGTTTTCGTTATCTTAGAATGAGCCGTTTATATACAGAGTAGGGAGCAGACAAACCAAACGCTAATTTTTCCTGTTTGGGCCGGAGTTGATAACGTTAGACCGCTCCCGTTGCTCGCTCCTGTTACTCGCTCCCGTTACTCGCTCCCGTTGCCGCCGCTCTCTCTCTCTTGCTTCACCACTCACTTCCCACGTACACACACACTCTATGCACTCTACTCTTAAAACAACTGGCTCTAGAGAGGGTCATTCGCGTTTCCGCGTCGGCCACCGTAGCAATCCTACACGCTTGGCACACGGGAGAGGTTGTAACCTGCACCCTCACCGCTAGATACCCGCCAGATCCTACACACTGTTCCTTTAACACACAATAATAAGGCGATTCAAGGTTGTTGCCACAAATTGTTACTGTACGATTTCCTTATTTTAGCTGCTGTCAGAGGGACTGCTATGGAGACATTTGGCCTGAGGAGGACCCAGTCTCTGAAGAGTCTTTCTGGGGTTCAGGAGAGGTCATGGGTCATGCCCGCTCCCACCCGCTGGGACAAGAAGTCTGTGTCTCAGCTGGTGCAACAGTAAGTCCTGTACAATATGTGCACATTCACATTCACATACACACATATTGCATTTTATTACACTGCTTTGTTGAACACTCGATTCTGATTTAATTACGGTGTTTTACGGTCTGTTATTTCTTTATAACAGACCGTTGTTATGGACGCAGTTCTGATCTCGGACTCTGGAAACACTATTTTTGTGTCAAATTATTGATTTCTTAATGTGTTCAAACAGATACCAAAGCTGTGCTGACCTGAGGAGTATTGAAAAAGAGGAGCATAAACTCCAGGTAGTGCATCTTTTTATTTTTATTATTTTCATCTTGAGTAATAAATGTGAACAACAACACTGCCTGAAAACACACATAAAAATCAGCCGTTGCTTCCAGGTGTCAGACAGCTGTGTGGACAGTCGATGGAGGAGGCTGGACAATGCGGCCCTCTGGGGCTCTGGAAGAAGCTCTAATCTATCCAGGAGTCGCTCCATGGACTTCCTCCCTCAGAAGGAGTCTTCTGGCACCAAAGCTTTGTGTGCCATGTTTGAGTCCAAGGCCACCCTGCAGCAAAGCTTCAACAGCAGCCCTCGGCTCAACTTGGCTTCTGCTACTGGCAGTAACACGGGGAGAGACTGCCCTCTGCAGGACTGGACAAGTCACAACACCGCTTTAAAGGATACAACCATTCAGGTGTGTGAGGTTAATACGTGTTATTGTTTTATACCAGATTTTACAACATTGATTGTGCTCTGTGATGCAATCCATGAGTCTTTATGCAAGTTTAAGGCACTTCCACGTCTGCTTCACTTTTCAGACCCGGAGGTTGCCCGCTGGCCGGGACACTGGAAACACCAAAAAAACAATGTGTTGTAACTGTCTTCACCAAACTATATGTTTATCCACAGAGAGCCGCCCAAGTGGAAGGAGTAAAGGCCATGAATGGACTCCCAGAGTCTTCTGCCAGAGCTTCCAGATACTCACACGGTGAGGAGTGGTGCTGGGTTTCATGGTTATCGTCACTGAGATCTGATGGGGCAGATGGGGTCGTGCCAGGGTTCCCTCAAAGGCATGAGATCACTGTTGTATTTTGGTTCCACAGGTCACAATCAGTTGTCCTCACTTCATAGGAACATTGAAAACTTTTGGAAAATTAAGATTGCCGTCACTGATCTTTGAGAAAGTCAATGTTTGTGTTTATGCTGGTTCTTTGAAATATGTGGCGGAGATATTTATCCGTCTGTCAAAAAAAGTGCTTGATCATCCCCACACATCGAGTATATCAATCTAGATTGAGTTAAAATGCCAGGATCAAGGCCTCAGATACTTAAAGTGTACATCCTGTGTCACAGCCCGGCTCTAGATCTGTGACAAAAACAGGAGACACACGGGTATACTGAACAAATAAAGTGATTTATTAACCAAAAAGTACTTAAAAAGTAAGTCAAAACAATGTATGGGAGAAATCTGTAGAGTCAGTAGTGTAGGGCATGGATGTTGTGCTGAAAAAAAAAAGGAAAAGAAACCAAAAACCAAGACACAGAGGTATGACGTGAGAGGAAATCTGCCGACCACAGAATGCTGCATGTTCAGGTTTTTAAGCACGGAGCACACTGCGACCAGGTGTGTCCCATGTTGCTGATTAAACTCATCAGGTGTGCAGCCCTTGAGAGAGAAAGCTCTGACACAGCAGAGGATCCAAACATAGTAGGTGTCGTCACACCTGACAGAATTGGGTAAACACTGACCTCTGTGTCCTTTGGCCCTGGGAGTTGCAGGGAAAACAGCTAAATAAAGACGAGGATGTAGCAGTCTAAATGCATAACTATGCGTTTGGCTTACGCGCTCAAGATAGGAGTGAGGGCTGTTGCTGACCGTCTCTGACTGTGACGCAGACCTTGGCCCTCTGAGCCATGCCACACTGTGTCCTGGAACTGATACCGAGGCAGCTTATCGTACTTGACACTGTGACCCAGAGATGTGTCGGGTGTGAATAAGACACAGAGAGGAATGCGAGTGGACATTTACGATATTTCTAGTAGAATGTCTGAGGATGACAAAAATGATGTACTTTTCTAAACACATGAAAATATTTTAAAACTTCAACAACAAATTATAAACATTAGATAATCATTTTATAGTCTACTAGCTCAAGATATGTGACAGTACTAATATGAAATAGTCACCTTAGCAGCCTTATCAGTGCACCACTTTACCAAAATAGGACCTTCAGTATGTCTTTGTTAACACTTCATTTTAAAGGTCCGCAAATTTCATGGTAATTAGGTGATAATTAGCAAGTAACCTATTTGAAATGTCTTTTGAATTACTGCCAAATTACCCCAATATTTACCTCAAAATTCATCGAAAATTACTTTGTTTGGTCTTGACTTGGAACTCCTATCTGGACTTTTATTATTATTATTTTATATCTAATATAAATTTTATTAATAATTATATTCTGCCATTTTCCAATAAGCGGTAATAAATAGCTGTGAATTAATTTAATAAATTTCCAGAAAAAGAATACAAAATTAATTGATATGCTTTATTTCTGGTAAATAAATGATAACTATCAAATAACTTATTTGAAATCTCTTAAAAAAACTCCCTGAATCATTACATTAGCTATACCAGGTTACATTTGTGTAAACAATAAGTCACACTATGGGGAGATTTGAAGAGGTGTCTTCTATTAGTGTTTCTATTTATACTATTTTAGCATATAATTATTAAATAATGTTTATAATAAAGTCATTTTTAATATTTTTGTAGGTAAATATTAGGGTAATTTGGCAGTAATTCCAGAGTATTTTCAAATAGGTTACTTGCTAATTATCGCCTATGAAATGTGTGGACCTGTAAAATGAAGTGTTACCATGTCTTTTTTTGATGTTGTCCACCAAACAACCGCTGACACACATACTGCAGGTCCCACCCTGTGCCCGTTATAGTGGGTGACAATGTAGCTATGGGAATGGGAGGTGGAGGGGTGCCCCAGTCCCTCAGTGACTAACAGAGGTGATTGACTCAGCCGAGTAGCAGCAGCCGCCGGCCCACCCTCCCAAAATAGCCAAAGTGTTCCACTGGGACAGCGGGCTCTGATAAAAATCAGCTGTCACAGAGGCCACAGGAGTAGAGAGAGTCCAGTCACAGTGAGGAGCAGAGAGGAGACAGGCTGTATCACACATCACAGGGGCTTTGAGAGTATCCAGCACAGCGGAGATACACAGGGAAGAGACAGAGATCAACGCTGGATGGTATTTTAGTGAGTATCATGAGTATGAACTTTATTGAAATGGAGGAAACTCAGGCAAATGTACAAGATACTGTATAATAATGACTGAGGAAGCTATTTAAATCAGTATTTTTATTCTGTCTGATCTGTATAAGATATGTGAATGAACGTGGAGTGGAGTGGATGCTCTTTGCTTTTATTTCAGTGTCACAATATTCAAAATTTGAAGTTAGGGTTTAATATTGTCCAGTGTGTCGATGATGTCACTGAGAAACAAAATACTTTTCCAAAATTAATTAAGCTTAGAATAAATTATTAAATCACCGACTTTGATCAAAAAGAAAAAAAAGAAACTGTGATGATCTTTCCATTTTGCTCTTATTTATGTCTATTTCTTTATGAGTGATATCAGAGCCAAACAAAGTCCCAAATTGAAGTGTTGTGACTACATTGCTGGCATCCTCATTACGTCTTAAGTGGCTATCAATTTTCAGCCCTTTATCCTTAGAAATGTCTGGAATGGGAGGTCAGACAACAGGATCACTCAGTCATTAGCTTTCCGTCTTTCCATCATCACAGGAGTCCTGATGAACTATAATATAATATATGCATATCTGCCGTAAAAGCAACAAGGAAGATACAGATACATCTATTATTGACTGGTGTAACACATTCAGTGGTGTGATGTGCTGCTTGGAGCCCTCCTGTGTGAGCAGCCTTTTGGCATGCTGGCTTTCATTGCAGTCTGTGAATGTGGCTACGATCGCCAACAGCTGACGGTGGTGAAGGTGGTGGAGGTGGTGGTGGTGGTGAGGAACAAATACCAACTGCATTTCACCATCATTTGTACAGCTGCCCGCGGCCCAAAACGCCCCCGCATTACTGCGCCGCTAATAGCTCCTCTTCATTCCTGGAGAATGAACCAAATGATCAAAGAGATGTCAGTAGAAATTGCTTTGAACGTGTGGGAATCACAGAGAGAGGTGTCAAATGTCAATGACGCTTTGAGTCACTTTTGATTTGGCAACTGCTGGATTTTACAAGTCAATATTTCACCAGCTATTGATACAAGTGTGTGTGTGCGAGTGTACCGTGTGGTGATGATAAGTGATGAAGTTGACCTCTCAGTTTAGTGGGTGAGGACTTCAACGGGACACGCACGGCGCTCGGTTGCCTCATTCTGTCTGCTCACCCATCTATGAAAATAGTTTAAGTCCGGACTCGTGAGAGGCGCCAGCTTGCTGGTCCATCCTTTGTCCTGCGAGGGCTTATGGTGTGAAAAGGGGAGGCGTGTGTTCAAATCTGGCCATTAGTTACAGCCGGATGGCCTGTGCAGCACTCTGGGCTGTTGACCTCTGGTCATCGCAGTGCTGTTGTTGTTGAAATACGTTCTGAATTTAACCTAGCTGTTCTCATACACCGTCCGTAGCTAAACCTACGAATAGTAATGCACTGTGATTTGTATATATCCCACTAAATAATTTTGCATGTAATTCAACAACGGACTGTTCACATCCCGTGTGAAACTAGAAGTCAACGTTGATTTATTTGTCACAGACTTTCCATATTTAAGTTATTTTAACCCAAACCACGATCTTTTCCTAAACCTAACTAAATAGTTTTTGTCATGCAACTTCCAAACTTAAGTTACGCCACTTCCGGTGTTATTTTAACCTAAACCACGATCTTTTCCTAAACTAAGTCGTTCTGTTGCCTAAACTTGTGAAGACAGAGGTTTATTTTGAAAAGACTGGGGCGGGAATTGACATGTGTGTCACATGTTGCTGGACACTTGTATGAAAACACACGAAAAATGAGGAATAAGTTTTTGTAAGATATCATACAAACTGTTGTATGAGGATATGCTGATTTAACACACCTACCACATTCTTTACTGAAACTGATCACCTGTTTTCAGCTGATACCTACTGAGGACATTTGTTTTTTTCAATCAATCAAAGAACTGTATTATTGCAGAGTAAAACAACCAGGTGAACTAACTCACACCAAGCTGAGATCATTTCCATGTTTTTCATGGGGTCAGGCAGGCACATTCCTTTAGTCAGGTGTTGACTGTTTGATGGCAGAGAGCTCACACGGAACAATGTGCAAACAATCTGTGTCACTCCAGCTGAGCTAGCAGTTGCTGTTTTTTTTTTTCTGCTTGGGCGTCATGGTCAGTCCATGGCATGCAGTTTGGTGATGGTCACAGGCAGCAGGCAGGCAGGCAGGCTGTGTGGGTCTATTTGTCCCGTCAGCTACTTGGATCAAAGCCTTCATAAACTCACTATCATAAATAGGTTCATTTAAATAATGAAGTCCCCCAAGCTACTCAGTATCCCTGTTAGGACGCCATAGGTCTCGTTGCAGATGGAATAGTTTCCACAAGTTAACAGGGAGCTGCAACAGTGATAAGAAAGATTCCTACATCACTATAAATATACACACACAATGTTATCACTTGTTGCTGGCACCTGACACACACTTATTTCGGGACACATCTGAGTCCTACTTTTACAAGTGTGTGTCAACAAATCTAAACTATAGAAAATAAGATACCATCCAAAAGTTATTTTACGTCAGTTATTGTTATGTTACTGATATAAAAATATAAATATTTTAGGTAGATATATTGGATTTATTTAGTCTTTTCTGTTGCAGATGACAAATATAGTCCATCGCTGACTAAGGGGGGCACTCCGACAAGACAAGGCAGAGACAGGATATCTACTTCCTCCTCAGTGAGAGACAGATCGGCTCTCTATCTGTCAAGAGCAGCAGCTATCGACTCCACAGGAGACTCAGCACAGCCAGTGAGTTCCTGAAATGCCTCTCATTCCTCCCCACACACTCAGGTCAAGGGCTCCACTAGGGAATGACCGCAATGCTCCGTCTCAATGGGAGCGACTCGACATTTTCCGATAAATCTATTGCATGCTTTATGTGATAATATATACTTTTACATAAAATAATGTAACTTACCCATGATCCAAACTGATCTAAATGATTATTTTTCTGTTGTTCAACAGGAATCCGTCAGTACTCCAGGAACGAGGGCTAAAAACAGTAAGGTACTGTATAGTTCACTTAGCATCCTTTACTACAGTGTGTGGGTGCTGTTAGTGTGTGTGCTGTGTGAATAACTGTCTCTTAATTGGTTTGTATGACCAAAGACACAGTTAACCTTTGACCTACATTCAAGAACTCATGACACAACATAATAGTACCATATCATTATTCTTTTCCCATGGCCTCGGCATTACAATCAACACACATTACTAGTAATGTAAATCTCAATGGGCTCCACCACGTGAACATTGGTCCTCATGCAAGAACAGTACGGACAGATTCATTCTTAAGAGGCTTGTTTGAGTGATTCAGGAGAACTTCAATTCAATTTATTTTTATTTCAAATCATAACAGAAGTTATCTCAAGACACTTTTCATATAGAGCAGGTCAAGACCACACTGTTTAATTTAGAGACCCAACAAGAGATCCCCCATGAGCATGCATTGTACTTGTTGCATTCACCAATTTTCTCGTATTTTTGAATTTTCTCTTCGGTACAAACACAATTTACGAGTGGTCCAGACCTGTCGTAGGAGTCATGTACAATTAGTCTGCTGTTATCTTTTAACTATTTTGGTTCAGTCGCATTGCTCTCATCAGTGACGATTCCAGCAAAAAATCTCTACAGAATCAGATATTCAGAACCAGATATTCAGGAGTTGGTGGAGACCAAAAATAGAGATAAAAGGAGAATGAATATTGGACTTAGAGTTGCCAGGCCACCAAACTTCAAATTAGCGATAATGTTGCTCCGCCTCCGCTGGATGTGCTTCTGTTTCCTAACAAGGTTGCCATTAAAAAGGTGATAATATATCAGTGTTGTGTTTGCAGTTTGATTACGCTGCCCTCAAGTGGCCAAAAAAATTAAGTTAATGAGATTTATATTTCCAAAGGCAGACATTTAGTTATTAACTTAGTGCACCTGCAGTATAGACTAGGTGTCTGTGTGATGTCTGCTTACTAACAGCTATGAAGTGTTTTGTTAACCCTGGTGTGACAGAGGATGGTTTGCTGTGAAAAACATCGTGCGAGCATAGACAAAGGTAAAGTATGGCTTCACTTGCTAAAATGCATGTTGTTCTAATATTTGCACGTACCTTAACTAATACAGTTTTTGATTACTGAAACCTGACAATATTACTTCCATCTGTCTTTCATTTAAAGATGGCCGAAGCAGCCAAGAAAATAACAGTTTCACAATCATCTCACGATGAAGAGGACCTGCCTCCCCCCCCACCTCCTCCTGTACCACCGAGACCCCTCGACTATGAAGGGCCTTCAGCATTAAGTAGCCTGCCTCTGCCTCCACCCAAAGAAACCTTTTCCACGATCTACCAACAACGGCAGAAGAGTGAGCTAAAGAGGCTCTTTAAACACATCCACCCGGACCTAAGGGCAAGTCTCGATGACATCGCTGACGATGAGATAATGAAGGCAGTGCAGTCACAAAACATTCAGGCAGCGGACGCAGCTTATCAGGGTGAAGTGCAGTCCATGAGGTGGATCTTTGAGAATTGGACTATGGACAACATTGGGGATCCTCATGAAACCAAGAAGCTGCTGGATGATGAGGAGTTAAAAGGTGGAAACGTCAGAGGCACCTCCTCAATGTTTGAGCACGTTGACAGCACCCAACAAATGTCTGTCAAAAGACAGACTTCTGTCAGAGGGGATGTGAGAACATCAACGTGGCTGTTTGAGTCCCAGCCCTTAGATTCTCTAAATAAATCAATAAGCGAAGAGGGTGAACTGGTCGAAGCAGTGCTGAAAGAACCCATCCAGCCAGGAGATGTGAAAGGGGCTCGGGTGCTTTTTGAGTCCAAACCATTGAGTGACTTGGGACGCTGCGACTCCATAGAAGACCATAGCTTCCTCAAACTGAGATCTGAGCTTCAGGAGCAGAAAGGAGACGTCCAAAAGACTTTAAAACTCTTTCAGGCAGAACCTTGCTGTGCCATCAGAGACAACAGTGGCAATATCCATGAGATTAAATCCATCTGCAGGGAGGAGATCAACAGCAGCAACATCAGCACTGCCCGTTGGCTTTTTGAAACCCAGCCTTTGGACCTGATTAATAAGGGAACTGATGGGGTGAAAATTATTCGGGGTATATCTCTGGAAGAGGGGCACGGAGGAGGAGTTGACCAAAAGAGGTGGATGTTTGAAACTCAGCGATTTGACACAATACAAGAGGTCGTGGGAGAAGACAAGTTTGAAGGAACGGCGACTGAATGCGCCGGAGAGGCCGATGTCCTGAACAAGAGGAAGCTCTTTGAGATGCAGCCCTTGGCCGCACTGAAAGGAGACTCCGCAGAAAAGTCTTTGGAAAAGGAAGAAATTATTGCAGGAGATGTCAAGACTTCTCTGTGGTTGTTTGAAACTCAACCCATGGAGACCCTTAGTGATAGCTATGAAGTTGGGCGTTTGAAGAAAGTTACCCTTTCAGCTGACGAACAAGGAGAAGTAAAAGGCAAAAAACAAATATTTGAGAGCTGCAGTATTCAAAAGAACACCTCCTTCAAGGAACAAGAGATTGAAAAAGGCGATGTTAAGGGATTCAAAAATCTTTTTGAAACAATTCCTCTGAGCAAAATTGCTCATTCTGATGAAGAGATTACTGAGGAGGAAAAAGCTATTGCAGCAGGAAACGTAAAAGGTAACAAAGCGCTGTTCGAGACAACTCCTTTATACGCAATAAAGGACAGCTCTGGAAACCTCCATACGGTCACAACAGTCAGCCGAGAAGAATCCATCAAAGGGAAGGTCCAAAACTATAAGTGGATGTTTGAGACCAAGCCTTTAGACGAGCTTGCAGAAGGAAAAGGAAATGTTGAGGTAATCAAAGGCATCACCAGACAGGAGGATACGATGGGCGACGTCAAGACGGCAAAGTGGCTTTTTGAAACCCAGACAATAGATGGGATCCATTCCAAGTTCAACCAGACCGAGCAGGATGCTTCTGTAGAACTGGAACATCGTAAAGGTGATGTCAAGAACTGCAAATGGTTATTTGAGACAAAACCAATGGACATCTTGTATGACAAATCAGAAAAAGTAAATGATAAAGAAACCATTGACAATACCGATGTCAAGTCCATTACTTGGCTTTTTGAATCACAGCCTCTAGACAGCATCAAAGATGGCGAAGAGTACAATCTGAAGCTGTGCAACACCATACAGGATTCTGTCAAATCGGAGGTTGGTGTTCAAACAGTCAAACATGTTTTTGAAACAGAAACCTTGGATAGAATAAGAAAGGATGCAAAGTCTGAACAAGACGTGAGATGTGTCAGCCAGGTCAACTTTCAGTCTGGAGATGTCTCACGAGTCAAAGAACTTTTTGAATCCCAGTCCCTCGACGAAATTGGATTAGAAATGGCAATAACATCTGATGAACAGAAACAAGACGAACACTTCGAGAAAGGTTCCGTACATAAATTTACCTGGATGTTTGAAAACTGTCCCATGAACCAGATGAATCAGGACAATGAAGATACAAACATTCAGAGAGTCAGTGGCGAAGAGGGTGTTGATGTACAGAACAAAAAGTTTATATTTGAAACCTCCTCACTGGACAAAATCCACGAGCAACCCCTTGAACAGAAGCCAGATTCTGTGGAACAGCCTGTGAGCAGTGTTGACGTAAAGTCGAGCACCATGATGTTTGAATCCCTGCCACTGTATGCCATCAGAGACAAAGAGGGCCAGTTTCATGAAGTCACAACTGTGAAAAAGGAGGAGGTAATGAGTGCTGATGTAAGAGGAGCAAGGTGGATGTTTGAGACAAAACCCCTTGACGCCATCAAGGCAGAGAAGGAAGTTTACGTGATCCGAGCTGTTACCCAAGAAGATGTCAAGAAAGGAGATGTCAAATCAGCCAGATGGAAGTTTGAGACACAACCTTTGGACTCCCTTACCAGCCGCGATGAGCCCACTGTCAGGGTCATTGAAGACTTGGGAAGCAGTAATGTGCAACTCAATAAACAGATATTTGAATCTGAGCAGTCATGCGAGAAGTTCATGCGAATGGTTAGCGTCACTGATGTCCAGCAAGGTGATGTCAGGACCTCCACCTGGCTCTTTGAGAATCAAAGCATTGACAGTCTGAAAGGGGAACCTCAGGAGCAAGGTCCGGTAAAAACGGTCCACAGAGAAGACAGCCAAAAAGGAGATGTGAAACGCTGCACTTGGCTGTTTGAATCACAGCCACTGGACAAGATCAAGGAGCCTGAGGACACCTCAGTGCAAGGTACTGAGGAGGAGATACCAAAATCTGATGTGAAGTGCACTACCTGGCTCTTTGAGACCACTCCACTGGACAAAATCACTGCCAACACTGTTGCTGACACCCTGTCCTATCTGTACCAAATGGCTTTTGTTCACTCAAGCGGCATCATAATAGAAGCAAGTGAGAGCAGAAATGTTAACATGGCAAAATATCTGCTTGAAAGCAATGAAGGTGTGCAAATCCAGAATGAAGAGGCTGTTGGGGGTAACATCAGGAACATCATGTTACAACTCTTACTCAAACCAACGCTAAAGCCACAAGTTAGTCTTCTTAGAGAAGTGGAGAAGGGTAAAGTAAATACCACAGTTGTAGAACTTCCAGTCTACCAGTCAGACACAACTATCAACATCGAGAGGGATCAACGAGTACAACACATTGTCCAGATGATCGATGAATTGCTTGTCGGAGATAAGGATTTGAAAAAGGGAATCATAATGCAAGAGACTGTGGACGGGCAAGCAGAGATGTCAGTTTATTCACTCATCTGCAATTCTGAAGCCAAAACCGAGAGTCACGTTATAGAGAAGGGAGACGTAAAGTCTACGATTGGAAATCTATTAGCTACTGCCAATAGTCAGAGGACTGCAGCGTCGTGTAGAGTGGATGAAAATGAAAAGGGAAATGTGAATCTGTACAAAAGTTGCATTGAGAAAGGAGACCTGCGCTATCTGCAAAGTCTTCATGTCGAAGCAACAGGAGATGAAGTTGATCACAGCCTTCTGGCTGAGGAGCACGTTGAAATAGTTCAAGGGGATGTGAAGGAAGCAAAGAGAAGTCTCTGTCAGCAAAAAGAGCAGGTAGAGCGAACCATTTCTGATGTTTTGCCAGGGGATGTAAAGAACACCAAAAAAGTTTTTTCGTCAGAGTGCTCTCTCAGTGTTGAAAGCTGTGCTCCAAAAGAAGAAATAATCCCTGGGGATATCTTATCAGCAAAGCAACAACTTGCAGTAAAGCAACCTGTCATGGTGGAAAAAGAGGAAATTGTGTCTGGAGACATCAAGGCAACAATGCAGTCATTAGAACGTGCAAAGCAACAGAGCATGTGTGTGGAGCGGGAGATCATTAAACCTGGAACTATCTATGACATGGACTTGTCAGGTCCTGAAATAGAAGGAAGCCAAGCACAAAAAGAAGTCATTATATCCGGAGATGTGAAAGCAGCTAAAAAGTCCCTTCAAATGGCTAAGCAGCAAAGCATGAATATGGAGCGCGAAGCCGTTGTCCCAGGAAAGATATACAACCTAAATGTCACGGCACAAGAGGAAACCTCCTCCACAGTGACGCAATCTACGTGTTCATCTTCCTCCAGATGCCAGCAAATCAAGACTTATCCAAAGGTCAGTGATGCAGAGAAAGATCAGGAAAGCCATGTTTCCTTTGAGGCTTGTCAACAAAGTGCAGTTATAGTCAATCATTGTGCACCAGAATCACTGCCATCTTTTGTAAGCTGTGAGTGTAATGGTCAGACAACAGAAGATGAGACAGAAGAAGTTATCAGAGGAGATGTGAAGGCATCTATTAGGTCTCTGCAGAGCGCAGCTACAGAGCAGAAGCTCCTAGATAAAGAAGATATTGTAAGAGGTAATGTCCAATTGGCTCTGCAATCTCTTGAGAAGTCTAGTGTAAACATATCCAAAGGAGACTATAAAGCTGCAATGATATACAGGAATTCAGGGAAGGCTTGTTCAGTGAGGAGCAAGAAGCAGTGTGTTGTGGTGTCTATGCCTCCATCTGACACAAAATTGTCTCCTTCAATTTCAGTAACCTGTGAAGGACAACCATCCCTTACAACACAGAATTCAGCACCCAACCCTGTAGCAAATGGGAACTCTAAATCATCCAACTCTGTGAGTGTAACTCCACCTCCACTCCCTCAAAAGACAAGTGAGAAACCAAAGGAGCAGAAGCCAGCTTTACCGCCAAAGCCCCAATGGACAAAGTCAGTAGTTGTAGAAGAACCAAATATTTTAGCTGCTCCCGAAGTCGCTTGCCACATTAAAGACAACATAAAAAGCGCAGTGATTCCTCCAAAACAAAGCACACAGTCTCCTACGCCCTCTCCTGATAAACTACAAGGAACCACAACATATGGCAAAATCAGTAAAGAGACCTTACATGAAACATCCCAAAACTCTACTAAAGCGTCGCAAGACTCAAGTCAAACAAGTGAACGTCTACCAACGGACTCAAAAGATCAGGAAATTAAGAAGAAAAAGAAAACCCTTCCAGTGAGCAAATCAGACTGCCAAGTCATGAAGTCGAACAGCACTGACGTGGAAATGGAGAGAAATGTGATACAGAAAATCAATGCAGCTGAGGAGATAGAAATGTGCATGAAGAGTTATGCAGAAGATGGTAAACGTGAAATGAACATGAGCTTGCAGGCTGCTCTACAGAACTTTGAAAGAAAGGAAAGTGACGCTCTAGACAAAAGAGCCCCTTTGTTGTCCAAGAAGGTAAAAGTGATAAATGACAATGTAAGTGACCATAAACAAACCAACAAAACCACTGCTCAACAACACAAATCCCCTCCCAAGATAGAACATGACGCACAGCAAAGGTCAAAGACCAATGACATCAATGAAAAGCAACCCAAACTCGAGGATAAAGTTGTTTTAAGAGAGAAGAAAGTAAAGGAGACAGATGATGAAAGACTACAAAGGCTTTCTGTCCACAAGGATGAGATCATGAAGGGAAATGTGAAAGAAGCCATGGAAATCTTTGAAAATCTGAGGAAACGAGAGGAGCTCAAAGAAATCCTGTCTCAAGTGCAAGATATAGAGGGAGAGACCAGCAGCGTAGACGTTAGCTCCTTTAAGACGTTATATGAGACTGTCCCTGCTTGGATGGCTACACAAGGTGGAAATGCAAAGGAAAGTAAAACGGAGGAAAAGAAAGTTGAAGTAGAGACACAGGACGATGATCTGGAAAGCATCTCGTCAGTTGAGACTGCATATGAAGATCTGGAAAAGGCAAGCAAGGAAATAATGAATCTGAAGGAACAAACGTTAGCAAAACTTCTTGACATCGAAGAGGCCATTAAAAAGGCTTTGTACTCTGTCTCCAATCTGAAATCTGAGGCTGACATCGCAGGGTTGTCAGGACTATTTGATGAGTCTTTGAAATCTGAGCAAAACTTTCAACCCACCAACAACATCAGGAAAATAAGTATTGTGTCAAGCAAGGCCAAATCAGTTGAGACCAAAGAGGCATCTGGCGTGAATACACATTTGGATTCAAGTCCTCAAGTGTGCAGACAAGTGCAAAACAAGCCACTCATCAGACAGTCCTCTTCCCAGTCTTCCCCGTCATTCATCTCCATTCACTCAGCTGCCAGAAAGTCTGCCGAACAACCAAAGTCACCCATGTCAACATTTAAACCAAAACCAGAGGGTAAATCTCAAAGTTGCTATGATTCAAACAGTGGTCTCGGACAGGAGTCTGCTGCTGCCGAACCCTCAAAGAACGGTCACAGTCCTCCACAACGCAAGGTTAGTGTGATCGAAGTGAAAACGGTTCCAGAGCAACCTGCAGGAATAGTTGGCAAGAAGACTGTCAGTGAAACATACGAAGAGACCGACGGCTTTGGCAACGTATTTTCTTCTTCTGTGACTTCAACATTTGTCACCAAACAGTCTGACAGTAAATCATCAACACTGTTCGAAGTAGTCGGGAGTCCAGCCAGATACGAAGTCATGACGTCCCCAATAATTCGAAGATCTGGTCGCCCTTTTGAAGATAAAGTGCTGAGCAACGCCAACGAGGAAGGGACGGTGTTTGTAACATTTAGCCAACCAAAGGAAAAGCATTAATTAAGACAAGCAGTGAGTTCTTTAGGAAAGCAGTTATTCCATTTGTGTATTTATGACAATATGTTTTCATGAAAAGTTTTTGTTAGTCATGAAATTGATCTTATGAAATCATGAAAATGTTGACTTTTAGTTTAAAAAAAGTATTTGTCTTATAGATTTTATACTGTAACCACATATTAAAGTTCTTGTATTAAAGATAAGCAGTTGATACTGTATGTTCTATTGTGTAAATTGTCAAATAAATAACAGTTAAAAAGATGTGATTGTAAAGATCTTGTTTTTTATCATTATTTAGCCATGGTAAAGTTGTCTTCTTTTGTTTGCATTTCATGTTTTTGGTATATTTTGCTATTAATTTCACTAGAACAGTAGTCATGGAGTTACAACACACATCCAAGTCGTCACTCACCTTTCCTGGAAATGTATTAAATAAATAACTAGCTATTTATTACTGCTTATTGGGAAATAGCAGAATATAATTATTAAATGATGTTTAAAATAGATATAAAATTATAATAATAAAAGTCCATAGTCAAGTCCCAAGTCAGGACAGCCAAACAAAGTATTTTTTGATACATTTTGAGGTAAATATTGGGGTAATTTGGCAGTAATTCCAAAGAAATTTCAAATACTTGCTAATTATCACCTAATTACCATGAAATTTGCGGACCTGTAAAATGAAGTGTTATCCAGGACTCCAGTGAGCAGTCACCAGCCTCGTTCTGTTTTTTTTTCTGTTTTTTGGAAATCAAAAGAACAACAATAATTTCCATTTTTTTTAAACCATAATAAATCATTCCAATACAGACTTAATGTGTGAGAAATAAAAAGGATGTCAGAAAGGCCAAATTAAATGAAATGTTTAACATACAACACCTTGAAATGAATTTGTTTTATCATCATAGTTCGGGTCACCTGCCAAGGATATGTGTTCCGCCTGTTTGACTCCTGTCTATCCAATGGAAAAAATGGTGGCCAATAAACTTATCCTGCACAACAACTGTTTCTGCTGTAAACATTGTAAGAAGAAGCTCAGGTGAGATATTTTTTCACAGTATGATAAAATGACTCAAATCAACAGTTGTAAAAAAAGATATTCACCCTAATTAACACTATTACTGGAATGAAAATTCCAATATTAATGGTAAAACATTGTTGGAGGGGATTTTAGAAATTATTTTATGATTATTGCAAATCTCCAATGCACTGAAATCATTCACAGCTGATCAACACATATAACAAATATGACAAATTAAACAATATCTGATTTTTAATTTAATTTTATATTACAAAAGACTTTGTTTTACTTTATTGCAGCATCCACAACTATTCATCTCTGTATGGAGAGTTCTACTGCATTTCTCACTACCAACAGCTTTTTAAAAGAACAGGAAATTATGATGAAGGATTTGGGCACAAGCAACATAAAGACCGCTGGCTTCAGAAGATTAAAGACATAGATGAGCCAGAAACCGCATCCACTCCCAAAATGACAAAAAGCTATTTAAACATGTCTGATGGCTCCAGAGAGTCCTCTGCTAGTGTGTTTGTTAAAAAGTTGTCTCCAAGAGAGGTGGAAAATAACAGTGGTGCTGATGTTAAGGGCAAACTAAAAATGAGCTGGCCACCAGAGAAAAAGAGTCCTGCAGGGGTTAATCCAGCACAGGGAACGTATGTGAAAAATAAGATATCTGACAAAGCATCTTCTTCAGAGCATCACAAAAGTGACAACAACCAAAAAAAGATAAATCATGGTGGAGAAATGAAAGATAAAGCGAAGACATCGTCCAGCTCCTTCACTTCAGGGGTCAATGAACGATACAAAACAACGGGTTATACCTCAGCTGAGAAGTTGCCCTCAGAGGAAACAAAACACAGGAGTTATCCAACCAAAGACAGCATCTCCGTACGAAAGGATAATACTGTCACAAACTGGAAAACCGGACAGAAAAATGTGGCACCCACTTCAAAAACAAACTGCAATCCAGCATTCAACAGGCTGGACGCTTATCAGAATAAAGCTAGGAAGTCTGTACGGTTTGCTCCAAATGTTGATGTTGCTCAGTATGACCTGTCCTCCCAACTGACCAAAGAGGGAGCCAAAGGCGATGAGCACGGTATGCTGCTTTCACACCAAACTGAACCCAAGGATACAAAAGATGTCACTGACAAAAATAACTCTGATCATTTGTCATTTGAGTTCGGCAAAGAGCAGCGCCAAAGTGAGGTGTACCTTGAAATCCCTGAATATAAATGCCATGGAGAAACAAGCAGTATGTCGAACAAAGAGCCTGACGTTGAAGTTGAGAGTAGTCAAGAGGTCCCACAGACTGATAAAACAGTTTTGAATGAAGTTCTAGACAAGGTTGAGGAATCAGTTGATACTCAAGAAGTTGTGGAACACCAAAAGCCATCTGAGGTATCGCATGTCATTCCAAGAAACTCCGTCGACCCGTGTGAATCAGAAAGTGCAAGTACTCCACGCAGTCCCGCAGAACATATGACCGGAGAGGTGGCCAGTCTCGAGAGGAATGAAAATCAGTTTGAAAAGACTAATTCAGCCGACAACCAAGAAAATGGCAGTAGACAGAAGAAGCCCGTTGCAAGATCAAATTCCCTGCAGGGTTCTGCAAAACAGTCTGAAAAGACAAAAGTAAAACTGGGATCCTGGTCCAAAAGAAAGAGTCCTTTGTCAAAGCTCTTCACATCAGGTGGAAATGACAAAACAAACAAGGTTGAACCAAAAGACGCCAAGAAAGCAGATGTCAAACCTGGCGGTGGACTCTTAGGAAGACTGTTTCAGTCATCCTCGGAGAAGGCTGAGGACACCGCAAAATCGGCTGCGCAAGATAAAAGAGATGACAAAACACACGACGATGACAAAAAGACAGAGGAGGTAAAGGATGCCGCTACAAAAGAGATGCAAAAAGAGAGTGACGTGTCTCACGTACCAGTTCAGGAACAAGAGGCTGGAGAACCTATAAAGGAAAAGTCACATTCTGCTGAGCCAATGATGGGTAACATAAGTGAGGCTGTCAGCAAATCCACAGAGCCATCCAACCTGCTCAAGACTTCAACAAGTGAAACTGGAGATGACCAAACAGCTCCAGAACAAACGAATGATCAAGAATCAGATTTACAAAGCAGTAGCCTGTCTGTAACTGATCCGGGAAAAGCTGAGTCCAAAGATCTCCCCAATACTGAGGAATCAGTGAGCCAAGCATCTGAGGAGTCAATCAATCAGTTAATAGCTGAGAAAAGTAGTGATGAAGGTTTGAGTGCTCCATTTAATGGTGATATTTTTGGGGACAGTGTCAGTCCTGATGACCCATTGGCTATTCAGATAGATACTGATGAATCTGCTCAAAAGCCAAATGAACTGCCTGATGCAACAGACGTAGGAGGAGGAGGAGACCTGTGCGGTGGAGCGCTTCTTGATCTCAACCCTGAACTTCCTCAAGATCTCTTTGGTCCGGAGCTTTTTGTGAACACCCCCGGTGATGCATTTTTATCTTCTTTCGGTGACACAGCTTTGCCCGAAGCTGCTCCCACTGATACTTTAAGCCTGCTTGACTCTCGCCCAATATCGGCTGTGAATGACGTTATGCTTGGCCTGACAGATCAGCTTATTCCCCCCCTTGCGTCTGCACCCGTAAACCGAGATGAGGATCCAACCTCAAGTCCTTTCGGTACAAACAGCCAGACAAGAGAGCAGGTCGCAGACTTTGACATATTCGGCTCAAACGACGTTCTGTTCACTCAGCCGCCTGCTGTTGATGCGCCTCATCAAGGAGGAGCCGACGCTTCCTCAAACCAGTCTGCCTTTCCCGATGACTTCTTCGGAGTTGGCGATGTGTTTACGGTGCTGCCATCCACCCCAGCCGCTTCTAACTCGCTGAGTGATTTACTTGGTTCTGATACATCTTCTGCTGCCGCTCCTTCAGCTCAGACAGATCTTTTTGCCGATGACATCTTTGCATCAGAACCACAGTTGCTGCCCGTGTCTGAGCCGAGTGATGTAAATTTATTTGGGGGCAGTCTTTTAGTGTCTGATAACAACAGCGCTGAGCAAAAAGCAGAAAGCACTGTCACAGATAGTAGCTGGATGGATGATTTGCTTGGGTAACTGTGTTTACATGATGTAATACACAAAGATTACAAATGATATGTTAAAATGTTTTTAAAAAAGCACTTTTTAAAGTGCATGGATATGATAACCATTTCACATTTGATGAGTTAAAAAACACAATGCTTTCATTTACCCCAGCATTTTATTTAGCAATCTGCATGAAACACAATCTGTAACATAAATGTAATTTCAAGTTCAAGTGGTAAACACAGCACAGTATGTGTCTCTACATTACAGCTGCAAAATCAATGCATTTTATGACATGGATATGATTTTTTTTTGTCAAAGTTAACACAAAGAGAAGCAAAGGATGTAACGTTTGTGACTTTCTATTTTAAACTGATTTCATATGAATAAAATAGTTGATAAAAGGAAAGATTCAAGAGTAATAACTAGGTTTAATTTGACTTTGAAATGTTTGTATACATTCTAGAAAATGAAACTGTAAATAATCTGATATGAAAATGCTGCGATTAATGTTTAATCTGTAATAAAATTACAACTTTGAGCTCTGAGGCAGTTTTGTTTGATGACACCTTGAAGTTTAACTACATTTTAGATGGCAGACAGTATCTCATATAGTTCATACTAAAAGATCTAAAAGCGATAGTTTGACATTTTGGACAATGCCCTTGCTTTCTTGCCAAGAGTCAAGGTGCCTTCACATCTTATGCCGGGTACACTACATGAGAATCAAGCCGATTTTGAGGCCGATTCTGCCCTCCCGACAATCGTAAGCAATGCCCGATTTTTTTGATGGTTCTAAAGGTTATCTTTCCAGATATTCCTGTGGTGTGAGGTAAAGTATGTTAAGAGTGTTTTTTTACATCCCCCAATCGGCTCGGAAGTCCATCCTGGCTGCACCGATCTCAAATCGCAAATATTAAACATGTTCAATATTTACGATCCGATATCCTGTTGGGTGTGGGGAACCCCGAGGACAGCCGATGACGGCAGTTGTGAACCAAGCTGACTGAAGCGGAAGGACAACCACTGGCGTCATTATATATTCGGCGTCATTATATATTAATTATATATTAAATATATTAATTAATTATATATTATTATTAAAGGGCCCATATTGTAAAAAGTGAGATTTTCAGGTCTTTTATATTATAAAGCAGGTTTAAGTGCTAAATAAATGTTGCTAAACTAGCAAATACATACAGCCCGTATTCAGAAATTGTGCGTTTGAAACAAGCCGTTAGGATTTTTGTCCATTTGTGATGTCACAAATATACAATATTTAGACCATTACAGGGTTTGAAATGTAAACATTCTAACTGTGTCCCAGTTTGTTTCCTATTGCAGTGTCTGTGAATAACATCAGTTATTCATTTAGACAGGAAGTAAACATGGACCCAAACTGTTGCCTAGCAAATAAATTCCATTGCAATTCCTTTGCAATTCCTTTGAAACGCACTAAAACGGAGCGTTTCAGACAGAGGGTAAATACAGGTATATTCAGGCCGACAGTATGAGGAAAAGTATGTGTTTTTTTTACGTAACAGGATGTAAACATCTTCTATTAGAAACACAAAATACAAGTATGAACCTGAAAATGAGCACGATATGGGACCTTTAAGATATTGTTCAGTTGATATGTACCCACTGATTATATAATACTTTTTACCCCCTTTATGCTATCAAATATAGAAGTAAATAGCCAGTCTGTAATTTTGATGATTCGTCTTGTCACGTTTAATAGAAGACAGTGGTGTTTAGTCTTATGATGGGATATTCATATATATTGTGTTAATTATCTTGGAAAGGCATGTGGTTCGGTATCATTTAAAAGACAGTTTGACTTTTTCTTTTGCAAACACAAAATTTATGAACAATATTTTATTTTTATCATGTTTATATGTAAAGTGTACACTCAGAATAATAATAAAACAAAATCACACTGTCTAAAAACAATATAGTTCATTAATAACAGCTTCATTTCAACTATGTTAATGACAAAAGAAGCCGAATAACAAACCAAAGCAAATGTTAAGAGACCTTTAAGCGTACACCACATTATACTCTCAACTTCTACAGCAGCTGTTTATATGATGTAAAGTGATGACTTGGGTGCAATTAGAAGTAAACACGTCTACAGCTTGGTTTCATTTGGAGTTGAACAACTTGCTATTTTTGTGGAGGTCTCGTCTCTGAAAGACAAAAGGACAGATGAGAGATATCAGGGAACAAACGATGAAATGAAACAGACGTCAACATATATAGTAGGGCTGTCAAAGTTAACGTGATAATGCAAATTCGTTTTAGATATGTATCTTTACAATGATTAACATAGCAGTTTTCCACCACAGTACCAAACATGTCATACTAGCTACTTGGGGGCAAGTCATCGTCAAGTCAGCACACTGACACACTGACAGCTGTTGTTGCCTGCTGGGCTGCAGTTTGCCATGTTATGATTTGAGCATTCATTGATTGAGAGTTACTCATTAATTAATAGTTCACTAGCATTTAGATCCTCATTCGTTTTTTAATGTCATCATTAACTAATCATTGACTTATCATTACCTACTGTATAAAATTTGATTGGGAGTTACTCATTAATTAATGGTTCACTAGCAGTTAGTTCCTCATTCGTTTTCCAGTAACTACTCATATTTTTGTGAACCTTATTGTAAAGTATTACAGACAAATCTCCTTTTAAGGTACATTTTGAGCAGATAAAAAATGTGATTAATTTGCGATGAATCTTGATTAAATATTTTAATCGATTGACAGCCCTAATATATAATGATGGAACATATTTGCGACAGTCACCTGTTGTTCTCGGCCTCATCGGCTGACTCAGGAAGCTCTTTTCTTCTGGTCTCAGGAAGCAGGAAACTGAGACCTCCACTGATCAGTGTGAGGCCGCTGAAGACTGTGGTGGGTATGACCCAGTGGTACACGGCCAAGATGTTGAGCAGTGGAGCCAATAATCCACCTATTCTTCCTGATATGGCTCCTAAAGCTGTCGCTGTTTGTCTGAAAGCAGAGGAGTGGAAAATTAAAAAACATTTACACATTTGGGTCGAATAGCACATTTTTTAAGAAACGCTTGGTTTAAACATAAAGGGGTGGAGCCTATTACTCTTTAACAAAATATAATAATGATAATAATAATAATATAGCACTTTTAAACACACAGTTTACACAGTGCAAATACCCAGAAGGCAACATAACAACATAAAGACAAACACAAGCAAGACAAAATTAAGGTAAAGTTAAAACAAAAGACGCAAAGACATAGTAGAGAGAAGACAAATGATGATGAAATAAAAAAGCAATAAAAACATGTCAATAAAAAGAATTACAAATAAAAAAGAATAAAAAGACGACATCACGTACAAGCAAGTCTATAAAAATGTGTTTTAGGAGATGATTTAAAAGAGGTCACAGAGGACAAAAGCACGGCCACCTTTAGATTTAAGCCTCGACTTTGGAACGGCCAGAAGGGCCCCACCTGAGGATCTAAGGCTGCGAAGTGGCTTATATTGGGTCAACATTTCCGCTATGTACTATTAATCCAAGCAGGTTAATATGAACCATTTAATACATCTTAAAGTGCTGTTTCTCCAAGGTTTGTAAAGTTTGCAAATAAAGCCTGTGAACACCTACCTAATAGATGTTGGAAACAACTCTTGAACAAAAACATTACATATAGTGATACCCCAGACCAAGAAAAAACGTCCTGTAACGACCAAGGACGTAACAGCAATGGCATATCCTGAAAAAAAACCAAAAAAAACATACAAAAACAAAAGTTGACAAATTAACAAACATGACAAAAACATTAAATTATCATTTTGATAAAATGTGCCAAGGGGTTTACCTCGAGGAACTGCAAGGACGAGTAAACAAGAGAGTCCGCCGGCCAGTAGTGTTGCTACGAATAATATTTTTCTACCAAAAACCTCCAGCAGCCAAAAACACAGTAAATTAGCTGGTATTTCAACAGCACCAAATAAGAACTGTGTCACAAAGATGCTCAAGCCGAAATTTCCCAAATTGAAGTACAGGCAGAAGATGGAAAGGCTCAGTGCAAACCTGAGTATAAAGACAGGAAGAAAACACATTAGTCATGCAGAGGATGAGACCCTGAATATACTACATTATATAGCATCATCAACATCTGCACAACAGCTTTTGAACTTTTGCATCGTTGCAAACACGGGATGAACATGCACGGACGTCTGTGAAGCAGAAGTGCTATCCATGTTGCCATGTTGTGTCCAATAATATGTTTAAATTAAAGCTCTATAAAACAATATGTTTGATGTTTAAATTAATCAAATGACTTCTTTAAGGCTAAAATAAAACTAGTTTGTCTAATCTCGTTGAGAATCAGCATACATATTTTGTGGCAAAACAATGATTTCAGCGTTTAATAAATAAACTGCACTATTCTACTCGTATACTATGAAATGACCTTGAAACCTAATGAAAATGTGCAATGAGAGCAGTTGTGTTCATGAGTGTATCTGGTGGCTGTTATGTTCTTTTTAGTAAAAAAAAAAAAGGCCTAGTACTTTTGTACTAAAAACACATTGGATGCACATAAGGAAGGGATTTATTGGTGGCTAGTATCAACAGGAAGAATACAGTGATGAAAAAAAAAGTCAATGTTTATATATGGACATTTAAATGTCCCATATCATGCTCATTTTCAGGTCCATACTTGTATTTTGTTTTTTTACAACATGTTTACATGCTGTAATGTTAAAAAAATAAATAAATAACTTTATATTTATAAATAAAACTGTCTGTCTGAATATAACTGTATTCACCCTCTGTTTGAAACGGGCCGTTTTAGTGCATTTCAATGGAATTTCAATAGAACTGCAACGGAATTTAGTTGCTAGGCAACAGTTTGGGTGCATGTTTACTTCCTGTCAGCTGATGTTATTTACTGCAACAGGAAATAAACTGGGACACATTTAGAATATTTATGTTTCAAACTGTGTAATGGTCTAAATATTGTATATTTGTGACATCACAAATGGACAGAAATCCTAACGGCTTGTTTCAAACGCGCAATTTCTGAATACGGGCTGTGTGTATTTCTCCGTATATTGAGTGTTTTTATAGTTTAACAGTATTTATATAGCCCTTAAACCTGCTTTAAAATGTAAAAGACCTGAAAATCTCACTTTTTAAAATATGGGACCTTTAAAAGAAACTTGAAAAATTGTGAACCTATCCTTAAATCATGTTGTTCTACTTATTCACCCATTACTTAAAGCTGTATTCATTTGTTATTTTGGGCCACTTGGGAGCAGAACTCCACAACAAGCTTAAAAACGACACACCTTTGAAATATTATGGACTTAAACACGTTAGCTCACAATTTACATTTTTATTTTCTGGCTATAAAACCAAAACAACGAGCTAAAGGGTGCTAAAATGCTCCGTAGAGCTGAGAGGAACTGCAGGGTTGGGAGTAAATCTCTGTTGGTTTGTCACACAGTCATTTCAGCCAATATTTGAAAATATTAGTGCAGCTTTAAGAAGTTAATGGAGCTCTTGTAAATTTCAACTCACCATGCCAGTGTCATGATGACGAAATATTTAGTCAGTGCAGGTGATCTGAAAATAACTTTAATGCCTCCTTTGTTCCCAACATCCCTCACAGCAATCTGTAACAGAAATATACTTTAGTGAAACTAGTCATCGTTAATAGTTTACTGGGATTGGTAAAAGTAGAAACAAATCATTTTAGGCAGCATAACTTCTAAACCAACATTATGAATAATTGAAAGAAAAGAAAAGGTGAGGGATCCGTACATTGTCCAACAGAGAGTCTGGAACAGTGCGTTTGTTGATGGCTGCAGCCTTCACAATCAGCTGTTTAGCCTCTTCTGTCCTTCCTCTGCTTAACAACCATCTGGCTGACTCTGGAATAAACCTGATAGAAACAAGGAAAATGACTATAGTCTATAATTTACAAAGGAAAATGATAAAAAATCAATTAAAAATCGTTAATGCACACCATATGTAGATAACAACCACTGCAAGTGGAGCTGCTGAGATCAGTTGAGCCACTCTCCATTGTCGGATGACGTAGATCACACCAGCGACGGCGCACTGTCCAACAGCACCAAATAGCCGAGTCACACATGCTCCCAATGATCTTTTGGACGGTCCGATCCATTCAGTGGCTGCAATAAGGAAAATATTCAATTTCATATTTTTTAAGTTACAAGTTTTTACTGGGATTGTTTTATTTTTCAACAAAAAAAACAAACATATGCCATAAGAATAATTGGAAAGATGATATAATGACATACACATTTTATAGTAACATTGAAACAGCTATTCAAGCCAATTGGTGGTCTATTATCATATATTTTGTTATACATATATTTTACCAGTGGATAACTTTGTATCATCAATATCTGCAAAAACTGCATACAATAATATCAAGAGATTCAAGATGTTTATCATTGCTATCAATTTGCTATTATGCCAGTGTCTTTAATATGTGTATTGTCTGTAGTCCCATGTTAGTTTGATTTGGATTTTAATGTCCTGATGAAGGTCCTTGTTGACCGTAACGTTGACTAATAAAGCAGAGAAAAGTGTGTGCGGGAGCAAGTCATTTTTTTGAAAAAGTTTTATTTGGATAACCTGAAGTTTCTGATAGAAATTTAAGCCACACATGATAAATATTTATACCTGTATACAGTACATACCCAGTATGACAGAGTTGATTCGATAGCCTCCGTACCCAACTCCCACCATGAACTGGGATGCTAAGTATAAGTAGACATTGGGGCATAGTGCTGTTGTTACAGTAAATACGAACAGTATAACTGCTGTAATTTGAGTTGCTCGTTTGCGACCAAACCTGCAACAGAAAGAGATGAACAAAATGATACAGTATAGAAAAAAAGACCAGCTTCTGTTATGGTCAACACACAGAATTGAAAGCGCCAATGGTGCTAATGAAGAAAAAGACAGAAATAGCTACAACCATATGCTTATGGACACAGGGAATATGAATGAACACTAGAAATGAGCAGCAGCTTTATGTTGCACACTCTCTTCTTTATCGTACGGAAATGGAAAGCAGCCGATACTGGAGGTTTGCGGGCCTCTAACAGGTCCGAACGACGGGAGTGCACACTTTCACAGGTCCCCACAAGGATAACCACTTATTTTATTTTTACCAGGGTTGGTAACAAACTAGCAAGAGTCCGAGTCCATTATTTAAGACATGCAGATACCCTGCTAGTATTTAATTTAGTGTTGCAACTAATTGCATATCATTGGAGCCGTGTGTGAGGTTATATATTATTTCTTTATCTTCACAGCATAGATCAAAAAACGTTTTTTTTTACTACATGAAATACACTTACGATTCAGCAAATAGTCCAAATATGACAGAACCAACAAGAACACCGGCCATTAACACTGCTTGAATCACTGCCACCAAGTTAGCTTTGTCACAAACGAGATCAAACTGTAAAGAAACAAAAAGGAAGAAAAAAACAAAACAAATATTTACTGAAGGAAGGATTTCATGAAGGTTAATTTCTCCAGTTTTTACACTCATTACTTACATCAGTGATTATGGAGGCCTCGTACATCAGGTTGTAGTACTCCCATCCATTCTGGCACCTTGTGGTCTCATTGAGTCCGTACTCCCTGATGGCACCAATGTCCCAGTCCACAGGGACAAACATCCGACACCTGCTGAAGGTCCCGTCCTCCTCCCGGGGCAGAGTCAGGTTCAGCTGCTCCTCTGTGGTCAGGTTAGAGTCGGCCTGAAGGATCCAGTCTGTTTTACAGTGCCGCTCTGGATCGGACTGGACAAATAGAAAGCTTGCAAAGACAAAAGGCTGTGCGAAATTTGGAAAGCAAACTGCAATCAGAGTGAGCTTCTGGAATAATCCAAATTCTCCAATGTTCCTCAAGATCTCTCCAAAATCAACCATGTTGATGTCAGTTATCTCACTTTGTGTTGGCTGTAAAGGGCTGCAGCAACAGTATAGTCTGTAATCAGTATAGCCTACATTTCATTGGTGCTTGAAGAGATTGACCTTTGTAGGTTATTACAGTTATAGTCTAATAAAGTCTGCGGCGTAAAACACATGCTCGTAAAGTTCAGTTCAGTTCAGACAACTGTAGTTGACAATAGTAGCCTCTGTATTGTGCAAATAATCATAAAATAATGTTTGCACAGTCATGGATGGAAGTAAGGAATTACATTTTGTGTACTTGTACATTTTGAATACGTTTAAAAATCAGTAATTTTACTTTAAGGTACTACTTGGAAAAAAAAGTAATGTGACAAAACTGTGCAAGAGTGGGCAGGATGCGCTGAGCGGACAGATTGACAATCAATCAAAGAAGCTGCTTGAAGGAATCCTGACACTCGACTGCTTTTCCCCAAATAATGGAGGAGACCTGTTCTGCGGTGCCAGTGGACCCCCCCACCCACCCATCAAATTTAACTGAAGCGAGACAGAAGAAAACCCATGGCCACAATTTGAAGGAACTGGCCTTCTACCTCCAAGAGGTCAAGGCCCAGTTACGTGCTGGTTAATCTTGTATGACAAAGAGATTTTCCAAACAGACGGGTTAAAGCATAATAATACAATTTATTCCGAACAATCAATGTTGCATAAGTAAAATAAAAGAGTATACAGATATCTGGATCCAGTCTACGTGTCCCTGACAACATACAGTGCATGGGTCAGTTTGTGAAGTCTGAACCCCGAGCTATCCCTGATCCAGCGTTTTATGGTTTACACAATATTAATATTCATGAGTTATGGCACGTGATGTTTTTGCTGCATATCTTCTCTCCTTGACCTTGCAAAAGAACAGAACGTACATCCTCCCTGTCCTCGCAAACACTTCATGCACAACAAATCCAACAATCAGGTTATTGCAGGTCATTGTACACACTTTTGTACATAATAAATCCAACAGACCCTCTTTTGAACTTAACTAAGTTCACCTACAGATATATTTATTATAAGCATAGATAATGTTACGAACAGATGTATTAATTATAAGCATCATCACACAACCTCTTCAGGGTCAACATCTTCACTATCCCCCACCATTTCCAGGAGACCCTGTCTCTCAGCTTGGAACATGGCCATCTGATAAGAAGGAGGTGCATCCGGATGCTTTCGTTGCACAGCAGAAATAATCACACGCTCAATGAGGTGGCGAATACATGGAATACAGCAACAACCACATAATACTAAGCATGCACACACAGCAAGGATTGAGGAGAATAGAGATACCACCATGGACTTCCATTTCCCAAAGGTACGGTCTAACCAGTCGTTAATGGGGCTGTTGATACCTGAGTCATCGTGCATCGATTTAGACAGCGTCCGGAGACCCTCTAGCGCCTTAGTTACAGTCCCGTCCGGCGCTGTATTGTTAGGGATGAAAATACAACATGAGTCTTGGAACATTGAGCATACACCGCCTTTCTCTGCCAGCAGCATATCTAATGCCATTCTATTTTGGATCACCATCAGTGACGTAGGAGCCATTTGTTCAGCTAGTCCGGCAATTGCATCACGGGTTAGATTAGTCAAACGGAGAACATTATAGTGGATGTAGTTAATGCGGTCAACATTTTTGTTAGGAGTGATAGGGATCAGAGCACTTATTATAGGTATGTTTTCAAAACCTGCAGCTATTTGGTCAGCTAGTTTATATTCATTAGGGACTCCTCTAGGTACTCCAATGGCATCGATGTATGTAGGATTGTTAATCTGGAGATCAAAACTTCTCCTCTTTCGGGTGTGCACTTCTGAGCCAATTATGGTCATCGGGACAGCTAGTCTAACTAGGGAACACACACCTGACCAATTGGCCGGCAGGCTTACTATCAGGGTACCCTTCCCACAGTACCAGAAAAGGTCTCCTCTAGCTAAAGTCCAGTTGGCGGAGTTGGTCCAATTGGTTACATCTACCATACTGTCACACCATGAACCACTCCCAAGTGACATATTTATTTTCCCTGTTCTGTTAAAACATACGTAATGTCCTTTTTTGGGTACAAACAGGGGAGGAATGGTGGTGTTGGGAATCAGGGGATACACTTCAAGCAGAGCAGTACAGTTAGTGAGATTTGTACCAGGTGTGAACATAGCAGTTAAACAATCTAAGCCATCGGTATCATTCAGATGTACAGGTCCTGGCACCATGAACAGGGAAGGACGGGCTGTAGAACAGGCAATACAATTACCCTGGTTCTGTTTTCTGGCTGTGTATATCATCCAGTCTAGCCAGATGTTTTTATCCCCGTATCCTGTGGCTATTCTTACTATATCATTCGTGGTCAACAGGTTAAAGTCTAGTTCAACTATTTTCTGTAACGGAGTAGGTGGTGTTGTCAGGGATGGTGATGCTATTGAGATTGCCTTGGTTTTCAAATTAATTTTAACCGAACCCATGGGGTCTGTGCTTGAATGGTCCTCCCCCATAATCATGTTAGCGGTTTCATTATTCCCACAAGGGGAATTTGGTAGGGGGTTAATATGCAGGTTGCTTATGGTGATTATAAGAGGGTTTTGCCCCTGGCTTAGTCCTCTCTTTATCCTTTTTAGTGAGCCTTGCATAACGGTTATGTGTTCCTTCAGGGGAACCGAGCCTTGAGTACTAGTGGCCGCGGAACCATCTGGATCCCAATGAGAACCAGTATATGACCATACATATGACCATGAAGGACACCACTGGTGTCCTCTGAAACCACATAGATAGACCTCATACCCCCGCCATTTACCCTGCCCCCCCACCGAACAGTCAATGATATCACATAAGTCTACCTGATAACTGGTATTACTTCCCAACGTATACTTTAATTGAACCCTGGCTTCAGGACACGTGGACCTTTTTGATCTAAGGTGTGCATTTGTATTTACGGTTTCAGTGCGATTTTGATGTGCCCCGGTGTCGTTTGGTGCTAGTTTAATCGTTACATTCTTCCCTGTTCCCTCTGGCTTCCCCTTTTTTGGTCGAGGATTGTCCAGAAAAAAGAGGACAAGAGAGATAAACACAGATACTACAACAAACGCTATTAGCAGTTTGCCGTACTGCATGGTGCTTCTAGTTTGTTTTCCTGCGCGCAACTGAAAAACTTTTATCTGGGTGGTCCTATTTTATACTGGTTTGGGAAAGGAAGTGAAATTTCTCTCTGGTGGATTCTCCCCACCCTTGGTTTCTCTTTTTGTCTATTTTAGCATTTATTCTAAGCAACAATTTTTAATACAATGTGATATATAATGTTTTTCAAAAACCACCTAGATGAGTCCACCTAAACAACCATGTTAGCCTGATTTAACTGTAAATACAGGCAAGACCTTGTAACCTTCTTTCCCTTATGTGTATCTCATCACAGTCACAGTTTATACAGTATATGAAAAATAAAAAATATACGTGACCCTCTTTTCACGTAGCCTGGGCTCCTTGTGGGGCTGCCTCCTCTGCTTCAGGTCCTGTCCTGCTGCTGGAGCACTGTGTTAGGTGCCACCAGTTGAGTCCTTTTCCTGCAAGCTGCACAGCTGTTGCAGTTCTGGCCAGAACCTTGTGTGGGCCTGTCCAACGTGGCTCCGACCACTTCCTCTTTAACACCTTCAACCAAAGGTGTTCCGGGGGTCCAGGGTCAGGTCCTGGAACGTCCTCTGTGACAGGGGTGACAGGTTTGTCACCTGTATAGGAGAGAGCTGACACAAGAGCATTAACCTTCAAATAGTATGGTCTGTAACCGAGGTCAGGAAGGGGAGAGGGGTTTTGGGACGGCCCTGGGAAAGGTCGGCCACACGTAAGCTCAAATGGTGTGAGTCCTGTTATTGTGGATGATACACAGTGCCAAATTTGTGTTGTAGTCCCAGAGCCTTTTCAACAGATTGCAGGTCTTTATTTTTGAAATGTGAACCATTATCTGACCTGATCAATTTAGGAAACCCATGTTTCGGAATGTACTCATTCACCAGACATTTAATGACTGATTTTGCGTCCTCTTTTCCCGTAGGGTAGGCCTCAACCCAACGTGAAAATGCGTCCACAATTACTAGGAGGAATCTTTTCCCCCCAGCCCTTACTCCCATATCTGTGAAATCCATAAAGATTTCCTGTCCCGGGGCAGTGGGAGAAGGATGTTTTCCTGCCCTAGGAGTGATGGTAGGTCTGATGTTACATGTACTACATACGTCACACTTAGTCAAGAAGTCAGTTATAGTAGCATGTTTCCGGGGAATCCACCAGTGGCGGAGATCTCGTAACATCTGTTTGTGGCTTTTATGGTCAAGTCCATGAGTCTGAGTCAGTATTGAGGACATCCAACAGGGGGGCATAACTATTTGATCTCTGTTATACCATATACCATCAAACTGTTCTATAGCTCCCTTATCTTCCCAGATGGTTCGTTCTGCTGCTGTGGCAGATTCTTGAGCTTGTATAATGGAGAAATCAGTTATCTCAGAACCGAGATCTGCTGTGGTCATGACCATCATAGTAGGTAAATACCCTGCCGCCTTTTTAGCGGCTGCATCAGCTGCTTCGTTTCCTATACTCTCTAAGTCAGTGCCCTGACTGTGTCCTTTCACTTTGATCACAGCTACCCTCTGTGGTAACTGGATTGCTTCCAACAACTCTTTCATCAACTCCTCATGAGCCATAGGTTTATTCTGACTAGTCTTAAAACCCGCTTGCACCCAGCCAGACATATCTCTGTGAATTGCATTGCACACATACGCAGAGTCTGTGAAAATATTCACTGCCTTCCCTTCCGCTAACCGCAGAGCACAAACTACAGCCGTAAGTTCTGCTGCCTGAGCAGATTGTTTCCCATCAAGAGGACCGTGATCGAGAGTACATGGTTCATCTTTTGCTGTATTCATAGACACCACAGCATAACCTGCTTTTAACCCTTCGGTGGGATGACGGAAACAGCAACCATCTGTAAATAAGCTAAGGTCAGTTTCCGTTAAAGGGGAGTTTTCTAAGTCCAGCCTTAGTTTTACAAAGGGCAGCGATTTTTCTGCACAGAAGTGCTTCTCGCCATCAGTCATATTGTCAGCCATATTACAGCCCTCATGTACAAAGGAGATGTGTGGTTTTGAGAGTACCTGTAAGATCTTGGTCTGTCTGAGGGGGGTGAGAGTGAAACAGGAGGATGTGACATATGTTACAGTGCTGTGAGAGGTCAGAATCTGTAGAGGATGGTGCATGACTATATGACCTACTTTGTCTACAATTTTTGCCAGAGCAGCTGCATATCTGACACAGGGGCTGGCTCTCTGTTCTTGTGTGTCTAGCAAAATGCTACAATAGTACAATACGTTCCTAGCTCCTCTGTGTTTCTGATATAAGACACCATGGGCTGTACTAAGCTGCTCTGAGACATCCAGATGGAATGGTTTAGAGTAATCTGGGAGAGCGAGTGCTGTGGCCTCTGCCATTTCCTGCTTGAGGTGGATAAACACCTCCTACTCCTATCCCCCAGGTTGTATCTAACAGATTTTGTTGGAACTCATCTTGATACGTAAGATCATTATTTCTGTCATAATTCAGAGTGCAGTGGAGAGGATCGGGAACAGGGAGGTAAGGGTGTAGAGCCCTAATCCATGGTTGCCACATGTTGTAAAAGTCAATCAGAGGGTTTCTGTCGGCTAGCAGGGCCCAATATATGTCCGCACAGGGTGGTGGGGCATCAGGTGAGGTATCAGGACTCAACATGCACATGCGAACAGCACTGGAGGGCGAGGAGCACACCATTTCTTCTCCTCCGGGGAAACTCACTATCACAGCTTCTGGTGAACAATGTACAGAAGCCCCCAGTGCTGCCAAAACATCTCTTCCCAGGAGATCACGTGGACAATCAGGTGCATACAAAAAGGGGTGCTCCATCACCTGTCTCCCAAGCCGGACAGGAAGGGGAACAGTAAAAGGCAGTCTTTGTTCAGTGCCGGAAAATCCCAAAACGGAAACATAGTGAGAGGAAAGGGAACACAGAGGTTCAGCTAAGGTGGAGTAACGTGCTCCCGTATCCACCATGAACCATCTTCGTTTTCCGTTCACTGTCAACTGGAGACAGGGCTCTGCCAGCCCCTGTCCCTCCATCTCCGTCGGGCACCCCTATGGGAACATTCCTGGTGTATATGGACCAGGTGGAGGTCCCTGCGCAGAGTACCCGCTGTATGCCTGCATTGGAGCTAGCTGTTGGTTTGGTGGAGTCTGTATTGTTGGCTGATATGACTGCTGTGGAGGCCCTCTCATCTGCTGTTGTTGTTTCTGAGGACAGTCACGTGCCCAGTGATCCGGGCTTCCGCAGATGAAACAACTGCCTCCTCTTGGTTGGGCATACCTCCTCCCCCTGCCTCCTCCTCCTCCCCCTCTGCCTCTATTCCGGCCTTCATGATAAGGGGACTGCTGATATGGGGCAGCTTGGTAAGGAACATGATACTGGGGTTGATACATAGCCTGTGGCGGGCCCTGCAGTGGATAAGGATTCTGTGGCGGGGCTGGAGCTGGTGTTACAATTTGAGCCATCTGGGTATCTTTCTCTTTCCCTCCCTTTTTCTTATCTGTTGCACGAGTCCGTGCATCTGCCAACTGTAATTTAGTCAACTGAGCTACCATCTCTTTTAATGACTCATTTTCCTCTTCCTCCTCCATGGTTTCTGCATCCTGATGATGGCAGAAATGTGTTTCCCATCTTGATGATTTTGCCCCTGCCATATCTGGATTCTCTTGCATCTTTCTCTTAACTCCTTCCGAAGCATGTTTTAACAGAGCTATTCTGAACAGAGACTGCTGTGATTCTTTATCTGGGTTCACCCCCGTAGCCCCCGCCCACTCTGTCTTTGCTCTTTCTATGAACGTGCGTCCACTCTCCCCGTTCTTAATCTTAAACACCAAGCTGTGGAGCTTACCCGCTGGTATGGGATACTTTTGTCTAATAGCATTACCGAAGGAGGTAGCGTAGGGGTTAAAGTTCCAAAGTACCACCTAACACTTGAAACAATGGTGCCATAACTTCGTTTGTATAATCACTGTCCTGTGGGGTTGGTACCGGACTAGGGGTAGGAGGATAAGGAGGGGGGTTGGGATGTGGGCCAGGTGGGTACTGCTGATGGAGGGACATGTCATGTGGCGGCTGGCTAGTATGTGGGTTTGGTGGTGGGGGTGCGCTAGGACTGGGTGAGGGTTTCACTAGTGGTTTTGCTTCAGCGGTTTTTGCGTGGGTGGCTTTCGTCTGGCTGCCTAAGGCTGATAGTGCAGCCATCTTTATCACATTATATTTTACCAATTTACTTCTTTCTTCCTCAATTTCCTCCTTACAAACATATGTCCCTTTTCTTTGTCTTGTCACTGGCATGAATTTGGCTTCACTTCCCGTGGCTGGAAAATGCCCTTCCTTCACTGTCATGTTATACCACTCATCTAGGTCTTGAGTCTCTTTATTTCTAGTCTTAGGATCAAATGTACAGATTACATTGGTCCTGACTTTAACCCATTGCTGTCCAAATGATAAACGGGGAGGCCCACAGCCACCCCGTTCCTCACAGTCTTTGTCAAATTCTCCGTCCATTCTGTCCAGTACTATTTCACACAGGTTTATTCAGTTTATGACAGTAACTAGATTCAGAGTAAATGGGTCGCTATGCCCCTCGCTGTGATCCTACCAACATAAGCTTCTACTGGACACTTTGATGTTCCAGCGATGTTGGCCCAGTATCAACAGTAAGTTTTAATTTTCCTCTGAATACTAGTTATTAATGTACACTCATACAGGCGTTATTTTTACACGCTACTAAAAAGGGCAGCTTTCCTCCTCCCAGTTTTCACTAAAAGGGCAGCTTTAATCCTTCCAGTTTTCGTTACTAAAAGGGCAGCTTTCCTCCTCCCAGTTTTCACTAAAAGGGCAGCTTTAATCCTTATAGTTTTATACGCCACTAAAAGGGCAGCTTTCCTCCTCTTAGTTTTACACGCTACTAAAAGGGCAGCTTTCCTCCTCCTAGTTTTCACTAAAAGGGCAGCTTTAATCCTTATAGTTTTACACGCTACTAAAAGGGCAGCTTTAATCCTTCCAGTTGTTACCAAAAGGGCAGCTTTCCTCCTCTTAGTTTTACACGCTACTAAAAGGGCAGCTTTCCTCCTCCTAGTTTTCACTAAAAGGGCAGCTTTAATCCTTATAGTTTTACACGCTACTAAAAGGGCAGCTTTAATCCTTCCAGTTGTTACCAAAAGGGCAGCTTTCCTCCTTTCAGTTCCACCAAGAGGGCAGCTTTCCTCCTTTCAGTTCCACCAAAAGGGCAGCTTTCCTCCCTTCAGTTTTACCAAAGGGGCAGCTTTCCTCCTTTCAGTTTCACTAAAAGGGCAGCTTTAATCCTTTAAGCTTCACTAAAGGGCAGCTTTTCCTCCTTCCAGTTTTTACTAAAAGTCTTTACTTCTGCAACATCTATCACTACAAAGGAGATTCAGCACGACAAGAGAGATAATTTAGAGTAAGCCAATATGCAGAGTTCGATACAACAGGTTCTGCTCACCTTTAAGATTTCAGGGATCCCTTTCTCTCTCTCGCCGGTCTGTCCGTCCCTTGGACACGCTTCTCAATGCCGAAGATCACGTCGGGGTCACCAATTGAAGGAACTGGCCTTCTACCTCCAAGAGGTCAAGGCCCAGTTACGTGCTGGTTAATCTTGTATGACAAAGAGATTTTCCAAACAGACGGGTTAAAGCATAATAATACAATTTATTCCGAACAATCAATGTTGCATAAGTAAAATAAAAGAGTATACAGATATCTGGATCCAGTCTACGTGTCCCTGACAACATACAGTGCATGGGTCAGTTTGTGAAGTCTGAACCCCGAGCTATCCCTGATCCAGCGTTTTATGGTTTACACAATATTAATATTCATGAGTTATGGCACGTGATGTTTTTGCTGCATATCTTCTCTCCTTGACCTTGCAAAAGAACAGAACGTACATCCTCCCTGTCCTCGCAAACACTTCATGCACAACAAATCCAACAATCAGGTTATTGCAGGTCATTGTACACACTTTTGTACATAATAAATCCAACAAATTACAGAAGCATTTCACCTTCAAGTCGAAAAACCTTTCAAAGCTATGTCATTGCCAACTGTGTTTGCCAGGAAATGTTGAGATAGTGGCCTGAAAAGGGAGCATCCAATCTGAGCAAGCATGTGCAGGTAAGTTAACCCTCTGAGACCCCTTTTTGTCTTTTTTATAAGGGGTCTTTAGGGGGAGATAGCAGGTCAACAGCAGATGTCACATAGAAGTGGTGAACATCATCTGAAAGCTGGGAACATGAAGATCAATTTGAGATGCAGCTCAGCACTGTGTGACAAGTTGTTCTAGTCATAAATCAGAAATAAACAGATTAATTAATTATTTAAAATTAATTGTAAAAGTGTGTAAGGGTTTAGAACATGATTATAGAAGTATATGATGATCCCCCCCATGCTCTATTATGTCTCATAAGTTGTTGCTGCAATTTTTGGGTTGATACCATTTGTTACACAGATTTGGTGCTAAATTTAACCGTTTTTTACAACTCGAGAATTAATAAAAATGATCGATAAAACCTCCAAAATACCACATTAGGACACCAAGACCTTGAGGAACACCATAGAAAAAGCCATGCTGTGATTTCGTTGAAAAAACTTTTGACATTTGGAGATTTCTGCAGGAATTTCATTTTTCGGCGATTGGATGGCGATCACTTCTGTTGTGTAAACTGCTCAGAAACCCCCTTATTGTTAATATACCTAGGAAAGCCATCCATCCTCTGAATGCTCTAGGTCTCTAGTTTGTGGCTGTAAAGTTGCATGAGGCTGTGATTATCCTAGAGGTCACCACAGGTCATTTTATACAGTGATGTCAAGTTTCAAATGGTCTCACTACAATGAAATGGCCTCTATGGGGACTAACATCATCACACATGAATACAGTTGGGCTCATTGGATCCACAAGAGTCTCAGCTTTACAGTGATACCTGCTCTGAAGCCTCTGAAAGACAGTAAAGTCGGTCGGGTGTCTTAGGGTTAATTAGTGGGCTACCTTAGCTTGCCACTGTAATTCAAATTTAGCGTAATAGCCACTAGTCATTAGTGCAGTATCCTGTGACAGGTTGCTAATGGTTTTAACCATAAACCGTTATAACTCTGTTTTAAACTTAACGTTAGCTTGATATGTGAATAAATAATCAAATTTATCCAAGTGAGTAACTTGTAGTAATGCCATTTACCTTAAAGGTCCCATATAGTAAAAAGTGAGATTTCCATGTCTTTTATTTAATAAAGTAGGTTTAACTGCTGTATAAATACTGTGAAAGTATCAACACACTCAATCCACAGATAAATACACACAGCCCGTATTCAGAAACTGTGCTTTTGAAACAAGCTGTCAGGATATTTGTCCATTTGTGATGTCACAAATCTACAATATTTAGACCATTTCACAGTTTTGAAGGTAAGCCTTCTAAATGTGACCCAGTTTATTTCCCGCTGCAGTGTATGTGAATGACATCAGCTGACAGGAAGTAAACATGGACCCAGGCTGTTGCCTAGCAACGTAATTCCATTGAAATGTACTAAAACGGAGTGTTTCAGACAGAGAGTAAATACAGGTATATTCAGGCAGACTATATGATATATATTTTTAACATTACAGCATGTAAACATGTTCTAGTAGAAACATAAAATACAAATATGAACCTGAAAATGAGCACGATATGGGACCTTGATAATGCAGGCCTATTATTGCTATAAGACGTTTTTTTGTTGAAAAATTAGCCGCTGAGTTACAGACGTCTCTTTCCCAATGTAAGTCTATGGGGAAAAGTCTTTTTGGGCCCAATGGCATCACGTGACGGACACGGAAGTTGTAGTAAATTGCTCAGATTTTACAACGAGAACGTGACGTCATATTTACATTAGACAGATCCTTTCTAGCTATAACCGCATTGACAAGCACAGTGATTGGATGTGGGAACCTTTTTTTGGCAGATTTCATACCAACTTTTAGGTGCATACCACTAATCTACCTGACAAGAGTGTGCAGAGCAGGTATTTGTTTACATTAGTCTGTAATAAAAAAATAAAAAAATAATAAATAAATAAAGGAAAATATAGAAAAAAAAAAAATTCTGTTCAGAAATCTATTAACCCTCTCTGAGTTTCCCACACCTTATCTCCATTTGTTCCGAGTATCCTTCTCGTCTGGACTCTCTCACCCTTTATTGAAACTTCTTCTTCTTATCTGGGAGCTCGTCGTTGGAGCTAGTCAACAATAATTATTCAAATATGCCACGAGCACAGTCAAACAAGTCCAACTTATTGGACATCAATAACCAAACAAAGACTAAAAACAGATCACAGACACATGAAGGTAATAATAGATATGATATGTTTTTTTTTGTTTTTTTTAAAGCATACTAGTTATATTTAAGTGCACCTTAATTAAAGTAAACATTCTAGAAGTGTACTAATAATATGATATCCAAGCATGCAAATAAAGTACACTTATTATACATATACTAAAATACTACTATAAGTATTTGAGATTAAGTAGCCTACATGTATTTGAAGTTAACTTATAAGTTATACTCATGTAAGTATACTATAATACACTTGTAGCATAATGAATTTTACAACTAAACTAAATTACTACTATAAGTATTTGCAATTTAGTATTTTTAGTATTTACTTTTTAAAAGTACGCTGTAATACAGCTTAAAATTAATTTACATTAAAGTGAAATTTTATAAATATACTTAAATGCACTTCTAATGAAGTGACATTAAAGTATAATTTGATAAAGCATACTAATAGTGTATAACAAAGAACTTGGAAATAATAACACTTTATAAAGGTAAATTTGTTTAATGTACTTTTTGAAAAAAACAAACAATTGTGTACAATTTACAATATACTTACAACTGGTGAAGACCTGACGTGCACTAGAGCTTTATTATTCACTAAAGGCATTGTGGTGAATATGTTACTCATCATGTGTCTTTTTGTTTTCACCTGAATTAAACTCCAGACTGTTACCTCCACATGTTTGACTCATTGCTAGCAATTTTATGAAATGTCTACTTTAAAAGACGACTCAAAGTCTCTGAAATAATTGCCATCACTAATGTGTAGAAACTGTAACATGGAGACATCCTAGATATCCAAATTCTGATGCTTATGAATTAAATCTTTGATGTGTTGGGTGCAACAATACAAGCATTAACCTGTGATCTGAAAACTTTGCCCTCATTTTCCAAAGATGTTGAATTCTTATGAGCCTAAAACACATCTTGACCGTTATTTTGTATTTTCTCAATATAGTTAAAAAAGGTAAAAAGGTTTTCATAGAGCCGTGTGTTTTGAAAGTTTGATATGACCTGATAAATGTCACCTTGCTAACAACAGTATCAACCTATATTTGATTGGTGCTTGAGTAGATTGACCTTTGGAGATTTTTGTAGTTCTAGTTACAGGCTACCATATAGTCTGTTGCTACTGATTATAGCCTACATGTGAAGAAAAGATAAAGTCCGTGGCATAAAACACATGTTCGTAACGTATAGTTCAGTTAAGGACAACTGGTGTTGATCATAGTACCCTCAGTATTGTGCAAATAATCATGTTTGCACAGTCAGGGTTGGAAGTAACTGGGGTCAAAGTAACTTTTTGGCACGACACACAGGTGTGTTGTGCCAATGCATTACTCAGTTATAAAGAATAAACCATCAGACACACGTCTAGAACTTGGTTGATTCTTGGTTGAGACCTTCTGTTCTCGTGGAGGTAACATTTCTGAAAAACACAAGACAGAAACAGACGCACAACTACGAGTTATCCCCAATGAAATGAGGGAAATAAGAGATATCGACTTGTCTAATGATAATAATGATGGAACATATTTGCGACAGTCACCTGTAGTTCTTGGCCTCATCCGCTGACTCGGGAAGCTCTTTGCTCCTGGTCTCAGGAAGCAGGAAGCCGAGAGCTCCACTGATCAGTATAAGGCTGCTGAAGACTGCGGTGGGTATGGACCAGTGGTACACGGCCAACATGTTGAGCAGTGGAGCCAGTGCTCCACCTGCTCTCGCTGCCATAGCTCCGAAAGCTGTGGCTGTTTGCCTGAAAGGGGGGGGGGGTTATACAACAGTTATAACACTTCCACAAATTGGTCAAATAGCACATTTGGCAACTCTGAGTTGGTTTAAACACACACTAGAAAAAACATACAAAATATACTTTTAATGTTTTAACCTTCCAGTACTTAATGTCTAATTTGTCAAGACAGGTTAATAAAGTCATTGGTAACTCTTTATAATAACCATCATTTATAAATAGTAAATTGATAGTTAATTAAAATTTAGAAAATAGTTATTTTACTGTTAACAAACCCTGAAATTATAATTATATTATAATTATTAGTAATGCTATAATTTATGTAAACAGTTTATTGTTGCACACATAACATTTTATATGCTATATTAAGTATTTGTTAATGATTATGAAACGATTTGTAAGCCTTTTATGAAATTTTTTGTAAAACATCTATAAACATTATTTGGATGGCTATTATAAAGTTGCAACTGATGATTATAATACCTTGTTAGATGGTTAATAAATACTTTGTAAAGCATCTATAAACATTATTTAGATAGTTAATACTTGGTCCATCCATCTTATTTATAGATGTTTTACAAACCATTTCTTAAAGGTTTACAAATCATTTGGTAGTCATTAACAAATACTTAATATAGTATATAAAATGTATAATGTGTGAAACAATAAATTCTTTAATAATGTAATCAGAATGTAATTGTCAGCTATGATACAATATCTCATTTATAAAGTAAATATATCATATTACATATTACATATTACACAAACTACTGATAAAATAACATAAATTATAACACTACTCATAATTAGTCATGATTTATTATCATTTCATTGTTTGGTGACAGTAAAATAACTAAGGTTTAATTAAATGTCAATTTACCATTTATAAATGATGTTTTTTTATAAAGTGTTACCAAGTAATTTACTGTATTTTTTTAATGCTGCTTCACCCTGGTTTGGAAAGTGTGCACAAAAAGACAGGAGGCTGAAAATAAACTGTGAACACGAACCTAACAGATGTTGGAAACAACTCCTGTATAAAGATGATGCATATAGAACCAGCCCAGATCAGGAAAAAACGAGCTATGACAGCTAAAGATGTCACAGCGATGGAATATCCTAAAAAACATACAAAAAAAAAAATAATCTATTAAACTTGACAAACAAGGACGTAAGCATGAAATCGTCATTTTGCAAACCAAATGGTTTACCTTGAGGAACAGCTAGGATCAATATGCAAGAGAGACCTCCTATCAGAAGTGTTGATATGAATAATATTCTTCTCCCCAAAACCTCCAACAGCCATATGGCGAGGAAAATAGATGGTATTTCACTAAAGCCAAACACGAACTGAGTCAAGAAGATGTCCAAGCCGAAGGTTCCCATATTCAAATACAAGGCGAGGAAGGCGATGCACAATGAAAACCTTAAAAAACAGAAGATGTCCTGCATTATATTTAAGATTCACGACACATGTACAATGTTTTCTGAACAGTTGCTTCATTGTTCCAGATTTGTGGTAATTTATTTACAGTAAATTATCATCCAATAACCACCTTTGCTATGTGAACATGATGAATGTCTGCTACTATAAAATGACTAAAGGTTATAATATATATAATGTTCAGTAGTAATACAGAACTGTAATCATTTTAATGTTTAATATATTATCCATCTCACTGTTATTAAGTACTTAGTAAAGATGTTTTAGAACTTACCATCCCAATGCTACGATGAATAAATATCTGGTCAGCAGAGGCGATCTGAAAATAATGTTTATACCTCCTTTCTTCACCGCATCTTTGATTGAAATCTGTGGCAGAAATATGATTTATTGTAACATTGAAAATGTGTCAACTACACACATACAGGATGTATACTTTTCAATATGAGGTAATTCATACTTGAAACTCTGGCCAAATTAAGATGCAACCTCAAACTAATAGCAATAGGTATTTCGGTATAAATCATTTGTCATACGGAAAACAGTATGACTATCGAAGACTAGTATGACTATAATTATTAGTATGACTATGTTATACATAATATAGTGATACGATTACATATAATTGTATCACTATAGTTATATTAATAAAATACACATTAAAAGACAATGAAATGAATAAAAAAGTGATTGAATATATTAAAAATAAATTAAATAAATCAATATCAAATTAAGAAATAGAAACTAAATTTTAATAATAAGCAGCCAATGAAATAAATTAATAAGTAATGAAATATATATATATCCAAATAAATCAGTATCCAGTTATCAATTATTTTAAAACTCATTCCAACTCTATTCTACATTATTTCATGAATCATGAGTATCTAATTTATGGCTGAGTTTTATTCTCCTGCAAAGGCCTCTTTTATTTATTTCAGGAAGACACTTGCTTGTCAATCAACCTCTGTAGGCGGAATTCACAATTATGATTGGTTTCTCTGTCGCTCAGCAGAGATTCAGAAAAAAATAAGTGAAAGAGTTTTCGAGTTCTACTCCGGAAACGCAATTGCAGTCGAAAAAATCGAATTTTTTGGCCAGAATTTCAAAGATTTTGGGGGCACCCTGGACTTCTAACCCCCAAAAGATACAACTAAACCACGCCGTCAACCATCATACCAAATTTGAAGTTCCTAAGTTAAATAGTTTCCGAGTTCTGCTCCGGCAACAAAAGTGTGACACACGAACACACTGAAGGATGGACACGCGGAGCGTGTAGAAGTAATCCCTTTTTAACTATATAAAATGTGATAAACAATGATAAAAGTATTAATCCTATAACCCTGTGTTCATTACTGAAACAGCATACAATCACAGTGCTACTGTATTTTTATTAGACCCCCAATGCTGTAACTCACAGCTCTAAGTGATGTAATGCAAACGAACTCCAAATCACCTCGCAGCTGCGTGGACAAGGTTGCCACTGAAAGGGCCCAAAACAGGGAATCTGTCTCTGACATAATGGATGTCGGGGAGGCTCCTAGAGCATATGTATAGTATATGTTGATTAGTGGATATTTTGACAGAGACCAGTACAAATGGAGGATACGAAGATATATGGCAGGAGAGGTGGGATAAGTTCTTTGATTTAGTATATAGGGTTGTGATGTGGAGCCCGCGAACAGTTGCGTCCGGAACGGCTCAGGTTTGGTTGTGTTTTTGTCTGCGGATTTGAAACACAATAAAACTCTGCTTCTTGCACCATACTTGTACAGCATTAAGAGATTCATTTGAGTAACCTGTGTTGACTTTCTGACACCTTTAAAATTGAACATTGAAGAACATTGAACTGGGGTCTCAGCCGTTCCAGGCCCAAGGCTTGAGATTTCCAGGCTCAACAAGCGCTATATACCCCCCGACTACGACTACGTTGTCGCCGGGGTATAAAAACGATGTAGTAACACTCGTAGATAGCATGTAAAATCATCACTGGTCTGGCGATCAGTCAGTAACTCAACTGAACATGGAAAAAGAACAGAGTGGAGTCTTTTGCGGAAAGGACCACATGTTCATTAGATGAAGAACCCAACGTTGGTGATTTTAACTATTAAAGTTATATCGTTAAATGATTTTTAACAAAGTTACTGTTATTATACCCCCGCGACAATGTAGTCGGGGGTATATAGCGCGCCGCGTGTCCTTAGTTTCCGGAGTACTACTTGGAAACTATTTCACATTAGGAACTTCTAATTTGGTATGATGGTTGACGGTGTGGTCTAGTTGTGCCTTTTGTGGTTTAGAAGTCCAGGGTGCCCAACATTTTTTAAATTTGGCCAAAAACTGGGATTTTTCCAACTTCAATTTCGTTTCCGGAGTAGAACTCGGAAAGTATTTAACTTAGGAACTTCAAATTTGGTATGATGGTTGACAGTGTGGTTTAGTTGTGCCTTTGGTGGTTAGAAGTCCAGGGTGCCCATTAGTTAATTAGTTAATGCCCATTAATTCCATTAGTTCCAAAAGTGCAAAACCTTTGGCCCTACTTTAGTAGGGGTCATGCAGTGAGCTGGGGTATGTGATGCTCACTTTTGCCTTGTTCTTGTCATATTTATGTCACAGAAATGCTGCATGTTGTACTGCCATTTTGAAAATGGCTGCACTCTTTCAGTAAACTTTACACATGAGGCCCTGGACGGTGAAACCAAGGACATTGTCTGAGTGTCTGTCGAGTGACTGCATCTAATCATGTTCCCGCTTGGTTGATTAACAAGCAATATCATTTGTTTTCAGTTATTATACATGTGTCATACCAATCTGGTAGAAAAACTGATGCTTCACATGTTATATGTGGCAGCTTTAAGTTTCAGTACCTCTACCAACAGAGAGTCTGGAACAGTGCGTTTGTTGATGGCCGCAGCCTTGACAATCAGCTGTTTAGCCTCTTCTGTTCTTCCTCTGCTTAACAACCATCTGGCTGACTCTGGAATAAACCTGATAGAAACAACCGTGACAGTGACCGTTCAAATAGTCTATAAATTCCAAATGAAACAATGGAAAAATGGTTAATGCACACCATATGTAGAGAGCAGCCACTGCAGCTGGAGCTGCTGCGATCAGTTGAGCCACTCTCCAGTGCCGGATGGCGTAGATCAAACCAGCGAGGGCGCACTGTCCAACTGCTCCAAATAGCGTAGGCGCACATGATCCCCATGATCTTTTGGACGGTCCGATCCACTCAGTGGCTGCAATCAGGGAAATATACAATTTAATATTTTTAAGTTACCAGTTTTTTGCTTGGATTGTTTTATTTTTCAACAAACATATGCCATAAGAATGATTGGAATTATGCTATAATGATATACACATTTTTAACATTAACTAACCAATTGGTGGTCTGTTATATCTTTTGTTATACATATATAAACCTGTCGATCACTTTGTATCATCAATATTTGCAAAAACTTCAAACAATAATATCATTGCTATCAATTTGTTGTTATGCCAATGTCTTTATTATGTGTATTGTCTGTAGTCCCATGTTAGTTTGATTTGGATAACCTGAAGTTTCTGATAAAAAATTGATGCCACACATAATACATAATTTTACCTGTATACAATACATACCCAGTATGACAGAGTTGATTCGATAGCCTCCGCCTCCAACTCCCACCATGAACTGGGATGCTAAGTATAAGTAGACATTGGGGCATAGTGCTGTTGTTACAGTAAATGTTAACAATATAACTAGTGTAATTTGAGTTGCTCGTTTGCGACCAAACCTGCAACAGAAAGAGATGAACAAAATGATACGGTATAGAAAAAAAGACCAGCTTCTGTTATGGTCAACACAGAGAAATAAAACAGTTAATGGTGCTAATGAAGAAAAAGACAGAAATAGCTATAACCATATGCTCCAATTAATAAGCACGTAATTTAATCTACTAAATGGAAGGTTTATTTAGTGAACAATAGGGATTTAATATGAACACATGGGGAATATGAATGAACACTAGAATTGGCCGCAGCTTTATATGCACTAAATTAATTCAACACAACAGCCTTAACAACTCCTGGTATATACGGTCTATATTTTTAGGTTTGTTTGTGTGTATTTGTGTTCATGTACTTGGTATTCATCACATTGTGGAGACAAAAAATGGACTCGCACAGCCAAAAGATCTTTGTACACCTTCACAGCTACGTCGGAGATACTCACCTCCCACCTGACCTGGGACTACAAGCGCTGGTCCCCACAATAGTTATAGTTATTGATTTAAAAGAAATACATTTAGTTTAGATCATTACGTGTTTAGTTGGGGTTTCTGCATGGTTCACTAAGTTAAATTTAAGACTTTTTATGAGTTTTTTTATGAGGCGGCTGTGGCTCAGAGTGTAGAGCCACAATGTGTCCACCAATCGGAAGGTCGGTGGTTCGATCCCCGGCTGCTCCAGGTCACATGTTGATTTGTCCTTGAGCAAGACTTAACCCCAAATTGCTCCTGCAGGCATATGTGTGAATGAGTATTTAGATTAGATCCTGATGGGCAAAGTTGGCACCTTAGTAGCCTCTGCCATCAGTGTATGAATGGGTGAATACTGACATGTAGTGTAAAGTGCTTTGAGTGGTCGGAAGACTAGAAAAGCGTTATATAAATGCAAGTCCATTTACCATTTTTAAATGCCACATAAGCGCAGTTTAATACCCGTTTTACGATCATACCGGCCAAAGTATGATGGAAAGCCAGTCGGAATATGGCATAGAATTATTTCTTATTATATCATTATATGGCACATTTTTCAGTATTTTATAACAATTATTCCTAATGATACAATTCATTAAATTAATTGGATCTGGATAAGCAGCAAGAAATGCATGAAAATCAGTTGAAAAGCATTTAAGTCTTAAAAAATTGACAAATAAAATCAAGCTCCCTTGCTACTGCCGCGAGCTGCAGTTAAAGTGTTTGCTACAGGTCTGATGGTGCTGACGGAAACTGTAGTTTATAGGTGTTTATCGTTTCCCGACAGCCTGCAATCACATTCAAAAAACAATTTATAACTAACATTACGTCCTATGGCAGACAAGACGCAATATTTAAGACTTTTGTTAATTAAATTTAAGACTTTTAATGTTGATTGGGGTGCCGCCAGGGGTGGCGGTTGTTTGTTACCATATTAAACAATAAAAAAAGTTGATAAGAAAAACTATAAGACTTTTTATACCATCTAAGACCTTTTTGTGAAGAAACTAAATGCAATGACTTTTCAAGACATGCAGATACCCTGCTAGTATTTAGTTACTGTTGGCAACAAATTATTTCAATGCTATGAATTCAGTGGTGTTTAAATTTCAATGTTAAGTATTCAGTGGCTGTTAAAATTCATATACTATTTGCTTCCACAATATTTATTCATTAGAGCTGTGTGTGACGTTATAGATTATTTCTTTATCTTCACGGCGTAGATCAAAAACACAATATTTTACTACATAAAATACACTTACGAATCAGCAAAAAGTCCAAATACGACAGAGCCAACAATAACACCGACCATGAACACTGCTTGCATCACCTGCACCAAGATAGCTTTGTCACAAATGAGATCAAACTGTAAAGAAAGAACAAACAAAACAATTATTTACTGAATGAAGGATTTCATGAAGGTATTTTCTCCAGTTTCTACACTCATTACTTACATCAGTGATTATGGTGGCTTCATACATCAGGTTGTAGTACTCCCATCCATTCTGGCACCCTGTGGTCTCATTGAGTCCGTACTCCCTGATGGCATTAATGTCCCAGTCCACAGGGACAAACATCCGACACCTGCTGAAGGTCCCGTCCTCCTCCCGGGGCAGAGTCAGGTTCAGCTGCTCCTCTGTGGTCAGGTTAGAGTCGGTCTGAAGGATCCAGTCTGTCTTACAGTGTCGCTCTGGATCAGACTGGATGAAAATAAAGCTTGCAAAGACAAAAGACTCAACAAAATTTGGAAAGCAAACCGCAATCAGAGTGAGCTTCTGGAATAATCCAAATTCTCCAATGTTCCTCAGGATCTCTCCAAAGTCTGCCATGTTGATGTCAGTTATTTCACTTTGTGTTGGTTGGAAAGGGCTGCAGCACAGCTTATAATAATATCCATTAATGTATAACCAAATTGAACTATATATGCAAACCGATGACTTATTATTTCATTCAACTGTGAACACCTGGCGTACACTAGAGATTTATTATTCTCTGAAGGCATTGTGATGTTACTCATCATGTGTCTTTTTGTTTTAACCTGAACTAAACTCCAGACTGTTGCCGTCACATCTGTGACTAATTGCTAGCAAATTTATGAGATGTCTACTTTAAAAGATGACTCATTTGCGGTGGAGATGTTTCTCTGAAATCATTGCCATCACAAATGTGTATTAATTGTAACATGCAGACATCCTAGATATCCAAATTAAGATGCTTATAAATTAAATCTGCGATGTGTTGTGTGCAACATATCTGGCAAAATAAAAAGCATTAACCCCTGATTTGAAAATGTTGCCCTCGTTTTCCGAAGATGTTGAATTTTTTATGAGCTTAAAACACATCTTGACCTTGACAATTGTTGAAAAAACAGAGCCATGTGTTTCTGAAAGTTTTCAACCAGCACCATGAAATATTTTTTATTGAAGCAACAATTATAAAAGTCATCATAGATTGAGTTACAAGGCTTTTAACAGCTATGTGTGTTGCAAAAAAGAAAAATGATTGACCTGAAATGACACCTTGCTAACAACAGTATCAGCCTACATTTTATTGGTGCTTGAAGAGATTGATCTTTTTTTTTTTTTTTATTCTTTTTTTGGGGGCATTTTTCCATTTTTTTTATGACAGGACAGTGGATAGAGTCTTGAAAGGGGGGAGAGAGAGAGTGGATGCGGAAAGGGCCACAGGCCGGATTCGAACCCGGGCCGCCGCGGTCAGGACCAAGCCTTAATACATGGACGCCCGCTCTACCAACTGAGCTAACCCAGGCACCCAAGAGATTGATCTTTGAAGGCTATTACACCTCTCTGTAGTTACAGGCTATCATATAGTCTGTTATTATTGGTTATAGCCTACATGTGAAGAAAAGATAAAATCTGTGGCACAAAACACATGCTCTTAAAGTTCAGTTCAGACAACTGTTGTTGACAATAGTATCAGTAGTTAAAGCATCATAATATCATGTATGCAAAGTCAGGGGAGGAAGTAACGGATTACATTTTTTGTACTTGTACTATTTTAAAGTACGTTTAAAAAAACAGTAATTTTACTTTAAAGGGTTTGTTACCTTGTGAGCATGAATGTTGTCAGTAACATCAAGAGCTATCAGCGCTTACGATTTGAGATCTTTGACTTCTCAAGTGAGATCTTGAGATCTGAGATATCTTGTGTGCTGACATTTGGCCTGAGGGTGGCACAACAAGAAAACCAATGGAGTGTCCAAAATGGAAAGCATGAAAGTACTACATAAGTTTTATGCCAATCTTCTAATTAGAATTTGATTTGTCTTGTGTACAGGTGGAAATTTGGTGGCTCGAGGAATGCTCAGGGGAGGCACCAAAACAATGATATCTACAGCAATGTGGCCAGTAGTTGCATGACAATGGGCCAATGTGGACTGACAGACCAGCTGACCAACAAGGCAAAAGTAAGCATGGCTCACATACCCCCGCTCACTGCTTGACCCCCACTAAAGTAGGGCCAAAGGTTTTGCCCTTTTGGAACTAATGGAATAAATGGGCATGAACTAATTAACAAATAGGCACCCCGGACTTTTAACCCCCAAAAGGCACAACTAGACCACACCGTCAACCATCATACCAAATTTGAAGTTCCTAAGCAAAATAGTTTTCGAGTTCTACTCCGGTAACCAAATTGAAGTCGAAAAAAATCTATTTTTTTGGCCAAAATGTCAAAAATGTTGGGCATCCTGGACTTCTAACCCCCAAAAGACACAACTAGACCACACTGTCAACCACCATACCAAATTAGAAGTTCCTAAGTTAAATAGTTTCCGAGTTCTACTCCGGAAACAAAAGTGTGACACTCGAATGGACGGACGGCCAGAAAGACGGACAGAAGGATGGATGGAAGGACGGACGGACGGGCACGCGGAGTGCTATATACCCCCGACTATGTTGTCGCGGGGGTATAATAAACATTTACCATCCTGAGTCTCTGCTGCTAGCAGAGTAAATATGAACTAGATTCCCTTTGTGCAGGCTTGTTTGATTCCCTTTGGTTCTTCAGGCTTGTCTTGTTTCTGTGGGAGAAAGGAATACACAGAAGAGTATGTTAGTTCGGTTGGGTTGGTGTCCCAATGTGGGGCGTTCTGTTACATGTTACCTTTTCTGTATTTCATTTGAATCTTTAAAAAAAACAAAAAACTACAGAAACAAAATGAGTTGTTTGACAGTCCTCCCTAAAGTAAAATTTAAATTCCTACAAAATGTTTGCACTGTTTGTCATTTTCCCCCTTAAAACCTATAATAAAAGCTGTCTTGTCTTTATACTAAGAACTGGATTAAGTCAAAGTGTTTCCTGCTTAACCACTGAAGCATACACAATAAATAGATTTACAAACAGACTTATCTACAGTAATTCACACATGCAGTTGTTATACTGCACACTAACAAGGACAAGTGTATGACTGTACAGAGTCTTGATGAAGATGTTATCGGGAGACGCCGCCGGCTTTCAGCTTTACCTGTTGCCCTCGGCCTCATCGGTTGAATCGGGAAGCTCTTTTCTCCTGGTCTCAGGAAGCACGAAGCTGAGAGCTCCACTGACCAGTGTAAGGCTGCTGAAAATGATGGTGGGTATGGACCAGTGGTACACGGCCAACATGTTGAGCAACGGGGACGTCAAACCACCAGCTCTGCTTGCAATGGAGCCCAAACCAGACGCTGTTTGTCTGAAACAGAAACTTACAGAGCTCAGACGTGCACATACTTTAAAGTATTCCATCATGGTGTTAGCAACCTTCTTTTCGGTAACACTTTATAATAACCATATTTTATAAATGGTGAATTGATAATTAATTAAACTTAGTAAATAGTTATTTTACTATTAACAAACAATGAAATGATAATTAGTAATGTTTACTAATTACTAGTAATGCTATAATTTCTGTTATTTTATCATATGTTTGTGTAATATGAAATAATTTGTGGATCGGTGACAAGGGACAACCCTGGCAAAGGCCAAAACCCACCGGAAACATGTTTGACTTTGTGCCGAGCATACGGACACAGCTCTCCCTTTGTTAGCAGACAAGCCAACAGTAAACACATTGGTGTCACAACGAATCAGAGGCAAGTGCTATATTACTATCTTATTGTATATATCACTCTTATGAACACAGTGAGAACAGTGAGATGGAGAAACTCAGATGGAGATGGGGACGGCTTACCGAAAAGATGTTGGGAACAGTTCCTGTACATACACATTGCATACGGATCCTGCCCAGATTGAGAAAAAACGTCCTGAGGTTGCTAACGTGGTAACAGCAACAGCATTACCTTGAAGAGAATAACACAGTGTCGGATAAATGAAAAAATACTGCAGAACAAACAACCATGCTAGCGACCCTATGAGGTTGAAAATGTCAACTTGCTGGTTGAGCTAGAGGAAAAAACACTAACATCATCAGGGTAAACCATCTGGGAACCATGAATATCTGTATAGCCTACTAAATTTTATGGCAACCCATCCAGAGATATTTCACCTGTGTGCACCAAAGAGGTGCACTGACTAACAACCGTTGCCTCCCTAGCCACTAGCTGCTGTTGTATCTAAAAACAGACAGAAACCAGAGAAACACCATCTGAAGTGCTTTACCTTTAGGAACAGCTAGGATTGAGATGCACACGAAGCCCCCAATCAGAAGAGTTGACATCAGTGACACTTTTCTCCCCACTGCTTCTAACAGCCAGATGCAAAGTATATGAGCTGGTAGTTCAGTCAGACCAAACATAAACTGCGTCAGGAAGACGTCCAAGCCAAACTTTCCCACATTGAATGAAAGGCTGTAGAAGGCAACATTCAATGAGAACCTGAAAAACAGAACAAGAATTAAACCATTTGAAATATGAATTGCAAAATGTATTATTACTTAAGCATCTCAATGCATAATTTATAGGCTCAGAGTTGTTATGTGTATCATAAAATGTAACTTACCATGCCAATATTATGGTAAAGAAATACTTTCTTAGCACAGATGATTGCATGAGAACTATTATGCCTCCCCTTTTCTCCGTTTTTTTCTCAACAATCTGTAATGCACAGGGGGCGGACACAATATCATGCTTACATTATCTTGTATTTGCAAATCATGTCATCCAACAGCCTTTCAAAAAGTATTCAGTTTTTGTTCACACTATGTCAGAGAGGTGACACACTGCAATCCAGTACAGTCGAATTGATTGTAATGTTTCCAAACCATGATAATCCAATACAACGTTTGCCTCAAAAGTTGAGTCAAGACCTCTCTGGCACAGTTCAGAGACTGTTCATTATATTTTAGACATGTTCATATATAATAGTATTTTCACCATAAATACACATCATGTGTTTGCTATTACCGGTATATGTAATATTCAATTTAAGTGTTGATACAATGGCAAAAAAAAACATTTTTTTTGTGAAGGATCAGTACCAGCAGAGATTCCAGCAGAGACTCTGGAACAGTGCGTTTGTTGATGGCTGCCACTTTGGTAATCAGCTGTTTAGCCTCTTCTGTCCTTCCTCTGTCCAACAACCACCTGGCTGACTCTGGAATAAACCTGTCAGAAATGAAGGTTACGATATTTTAACCCTAGTTCTATAAGCACAGGCAGAGCCCTCTTCTGGACTCTATGGGTAATACTCTCCTCCAATCACGAGCATGCATTCGCTCATGCATAAGCATATCCGGCCAATCAGGATGTGCCTACACAATTACGTGCCATCCTATTCCCTCCTCAGCAAGTGGCATAGGAGCGGCAGGGCCCCCTTGGTAAAGGGCTCCGCCTGTGCTTATAGAACTAGGGTTACAATATCTTAAACTTGTAGGCTCCGCCCTCTACTGGACTCTATGGAAACAGTGATGAATGCAAGCCCTGCCGCAACATATCATTGACACAACCACACTGATCCCAACCGGCTAGAGGTTAGTCACAGCAGCCCAGCTTCTTTATAATCTATGCCGCCACAGAGGAGAAGTAGGGGGCCGCACCCAACCCAGGTAGAACACAAATTAAATGGGTTTAGTTATGGCCTAGCCCTGCTGGGGTCAAAAAGAGGGCAGGTCTTTGGTCTGAAGGTAGCCCCACTGCGGTCACCACAAAGGAGCAAGCAACTGGGGTGAACTAACAGGGCGGTTAGTTCACACACTCTCTTTGCTGAGCTCAATGCAAGCAGCAAAGCTGTCTTGAATGACAACGCCTCCGGAGAGGAGCGCTCCAAAGGCTCAAAGGGACCCTTCACCAAGGCCTTGAGCACCAATGGTAGTTCCTACTGCAGGGAGGAGGCACGCATCTCCTGGCCCACTGCAAGGACTGCTTCACAAGAGGGTGACCAATGACCGGTCTGTCGCCAAAACCCTCGTGGCAGGACGAAATTCATACACTTTAACAGTTGCAGGAGACAGCCTTCTATCCATCAAATGCTGCAAAAAAAGAGAGAATAGACCCAACTGCACAGGACACGGGATCCAGCCTACTCCATACATATTCGGATAGGCAAGACCTGATTGCCAGGCTGTGCTTATGCAAATGTTTAGTGGGCGAATGCGTGCTTGTGATAGGAGGAGAGTATTACCCACAGAGTCCAGTAAAGTGTGGAGCCTTTGTGACAGTGATTTATCAGTAATCTGTAATTTACTTTAAAAACAACAGTAAAATAGTTAATGCACACACCATATGTAAATAGCAACAACTGCAAGAATAGCTGCTGCGATTGGTTGAGCCAGTCTCCAGTCTCTGATGAAGTAGATCACACCAGCGAGGATGCACTGTCCAACTGCAGTAAATAGCTGAGTCACGCATGTACCCAATGATCTTTTGGCCGGCCCGATCCACTCAGTGACTAGAAACAGTAAATCAATGACAGTCAAACTTGAATTCATTACGCTGACACCTCTACCCCTGCCAAGAATTATGGAGCCTCAAAACTGACAAAAACTTGCTGGCTAAAATGCTTTAGCTACTGTCACAAGAATTACAGTGATGTTACAGCAGTATACAGTACAGTATATGGATGATGACCATTATCTTTAAGATGAAAGGTAGCTTCAGAAACTGGCTAAAGAAACAGTCTTCAAATGTAAGATAATGGAGTACACTACCTAATATGACGCAGTTCACTCGAAAACCTCCATAGCCAATTCCCACCATGAACTGGGATGCCAAATATAAATAGAAGTTGGGACATAATCCAGTTGTTACAGTAAATATGAGCATCAAAATGACTGGAATCTGAGTTGCTCGTTTACGACCAAACCTGTAACAGATAAAATTCCTTCAGTCAGCATAACCATCTCTTTCTTTATGTGATGGATTTTCATTGATGATACAGCATCAAGAACACTTTCAAGTAGGCTACACTTACGATTCAGCAAAAGGTCCAAATAAGAGACAACCAAGAAGAATGCCAGCCATCAACATGGCTCGTGCCACTTCCAACAAATTAGCCCGGTCACAAACTAGATCAAACTGTAGAAATATGAAACAAAATGGTTAATTACGGATAATTTAATATTTGTATATTATAAATGACTATGAGACAGGTCTATGACTTACATCAGTGACTATGGTGGCTTCATACAGCGTGTTGAAGTACACCCATCCATTCTGGCACCCTGTGGTGTCATTGAGTCCGTACTCCCTGATGGCACCAATGTCCCAGTCCACAGGGACAAACATCCGACACCTGCTGAAGGTCCCATCCTCCTCCCGGGGCAGAGTCAGGTTCAGCTGCTCCTCTGTGGTCAGGTTAGAGTCAGTCTGAAGGATCCAGTCTGTCTTACAGTGTCGCTCTGGATCGGACTGAATGAAAAATACACTGGATAAGAGAAAAGCAAAAATGACATTTGGGAAGGAAAGAGCAAAAAGAGTGATCTTCTGAAATAATCCAAACTCTCCTATATTCCTGAGAATCTCTCCAAAATCAGCCATGTTCAGAGGGATGACTTTCAGTTAGATATGTTGCCGGAGGATGAACTTTAAACGATGGCCATTAATGTTTAAACCCTGAACTGTGTTTCAGGAATGACGAGACATCATTTAAGTGCTGTGGTGGCAGTTTCTGTGGTTTCAAGACACAAACCAAGGTAACAACTTGTCTTTCAAGTAAATGTAATAAAAAAGCATATATTAATAAGAAAAGCATCTGCAGATGGACTCACGAGCACAGCCACCTGAGTGGACTGTGGCAAGTGAGCCCCGAACACAAAGAGTAGTCAGGATTTATACATACATAAAGAAGAGAAAAATAGAAAGTGTATCATTACGTCAGCACAGAACAGACAACAGAGCATCACAAGACATAACACATACTTCAGCCCTCTGTTGTTTATAGTCACAGAAGATAAAACCGTTGGGTCACTGTTTTAATGCTTATGGTGACAAGGTTGAACATGTGAGGCCCCGAGATTATCTAAAGGTACAGTGTTAAACTTTGGCCTACTCCTCGGGGTGTTGGAATGTCAACTGCAGATATGACAATTGCCATTACAGTGGATATTTAATTACATAAAGAGGTGGTGTTATGATTATGTCACTTGTGTACCTTGTGATATCTTCATAACATATGTTTGTAGTTTAAAGTTTATTCGTCACATACACAATTATACAAGTATTATGCGCAGTGAAATGCTTATGTACCATATGTGTGCTTTGGCCGGAAGCCCACAGTTAAATTGACCTCAGCATTCATTGATCAACAACGTTTTTTCATAATGGTCGTATTACAAACATTTTAGCAATCTTGCAAAATTCCCAAACAGTTTTTTTGAATGTTAGGGTGTCTTAACTCAGTATAGTCTGATATTTTCTGCACAGCTAATAATATAATCACATGCACAATGAATGATGATTCTCTGCAGACAGTCTACCATAACTTTTCTTATCTCTCATAGAAAGTGCTTTTACAATATGCGGACTTATCAAACCTTTCTGCTAGCACTTTCTTTTTGATTAAGTCCTAAAGCAGAATTGATAGATTGTTCATGAAGAAGTCAAACACTAAAGGTGTGTTGGATATTTTTTTATATAAGAGAAGACAGTTTGGTTTGCATTGAGATCACATTACTCCGTGCTCAAAAGAAACCAAAATATCAAAAATTAACAAACCCAATGACTTCTGCAGCTCTCTGTGCGTTTGATAAATCATTATCAGATTTGCTCAACAAGTGCATCCTCATTATACCTGTTGTGTAATTTACACAGGTACAATGGCAGGAGGTTTAAACAAAAGCACACTCCAGCTAAACTAAGAAATGTTCAGACTGACCACCCAACATTACCATCTGCTGGCACCAAGGATGCTGTGTGCAGTAAGAAACATAGTATAGTGAGTTTATAAACTAAACTGTTTGAAGACACAGGCATGCAGAGTCTCTCCCGCAGAGCTGTCACAGCAGTTAAACCCTCCTCGCTCTCTTCGTCCAGCTCATCGTCGCTCCATTCCCAACCGCTGTCCTCCGCCAAAACACTAGAATTACCACCTCGTTGCTGTATGCCTCCGCCAACCAGTAAAGTTCCAGTTTACATCATTGTCTGACCAAAATGTCATCACTTCATCATTTTTATCCTATTTGTGTGAAATTGTCATAATTAGCATATGACTCAGGGCCGGCTTTAGGCATAGGCCATATAGGCGGGCGCCTAAGGTGCCACCTTCTGTGGGGCCCTGGTCGCCCTCAAAAAATATAAATAAATAAATAAAATAATTAAAAATTATTAAAAAATAAATAAATACCAGTGCCTTCCTCATTTTCTGAATTAAGGTTAACAAATGAACAAAGAAAAAAGAAAGAAAGAATGTTTATTTATATTACAATAAATAAATTTATTTCTGAAAATAAAAATCTGAATTTTTGTCTTAAAACCATTGTGATGTCTGATGTGTGTTGCGGTTTACGGGACTAGGGATAGGGTTCTGGGGGGTTGAACCCGAAATATATCAAAATACACACAATAAAACACTCACTAATCTTACATGTACATTGAAGGCACAAATATAAAGCATACTTACATCTTAATTGATGCACATAACCTCTTATACAGCCAGCAAGACAACCTTCATCACACACATGTGCATCGAACTCACTGCAGTGAACTAGCAGACCAGACTACAAAAACTGAACGAGCCAATGTACCACTTAACCGCTCCAAGTAGCTGATTGGCTCCTGACATGCTCGTTCACATGCTGTCCAATGAAATGAAGGGGCTGCTGTGCCTGAACTCCAAGGGTACGTCCAAAGCTCTTAATTTTCGTTTCCTCGCTCCTCGAATTCAGAAAGGAAAAAACGTTTTTTTATTTTTTCGTTTCTGAATCAAAAAATGAAAAACGAACCCAAACCGGGTCGTTTGTTTGTTTTTGCGAATTCCTTTTCTCATTATTCGTTTTGAATTGAAGAACGGAAGTCACGTGGGTTTTTCGTTTTTTCGTTTTAAACCAAAAACGGAATCACGTGGTGCTCTGTTTTGTTTTTGTTTCCAAACGAAAAACGAAAAAAACAAATTAAAAAAACGATCCGATTTAGTTTCTTCAAGTTTCTTTCTGTCATTTTCTCTTCTGAATCGAGGAGCGGAGAACGGCAGTCACGTGACCAGGAAGTGAAGGCAAACATGTCAAAATAAAAGCCAAGAAGATAGTGTGGTCATATTATAAAAGTGTAACATTATTTAAGCACATGATCGAGGTAACAGAAGATAAATAGGCTAAATAAATACATACTGTACCTAAAAAAGCCTAATTAATTATATATCCTAGACACATGCACTGTGCCAAAATCATGGAAATTCACAATAATTAGGCCTGTGCTAAAAAAGCCAGGCGCAAGTAAGCCAAATGATCTTTGGCCCATCGCAATAACCTCCATATTGTGTAAAACCATGGAACGAGTTCTTGCCAGCCACCTGACCAGCACAGTGGCTACTAAGCTAGATCTGCTCCAGTTCGCTTAAATAAGAGCGACAGAGTCCCAGACGACGCTGTGCTGACTGCTTAACACCGTCCACAAAACACCTTATGCATCCTAAAGGTTATGCCAGAGCTTCATTTGTGGATTTTAGCTCAGCTTTTAACTCAATGAAGACGCATATTCTCCTGAAAAGGCTCCTTGATCTCAACATCAACACAGGGTTAGTTGTGTGGATCAGAGGGTCTGTGTCAGGGAGAACATGTCAGACAGGCTGCCCACAAGGCTGTGTCCTTTCCTCTGTGCTAATTCTCTCTTTTTACTAATGAATTTATGACCAATGAGAAACATTTTAGACTGTTTAAGTATGCGGATGACATGGCCTTAGTTGGTCTTTTACAGGAAACAGGCCCACTAGGTGAAGCTGCCTATCTGGCCCACACTACAGCCCTTCAAACACGGTGTCACACTAACCAGCTAGAAATCAATGTGGCCGAGACGAAAGAATTAATCATGTGCTGCACAAAACAACATTTGATCACAGAGCCAGTTTCACTTGATGGCCAACATGTTGAAACTGTGGAACACTTTAAATACCTCGGTACAGTCCTGGACACCCAGGTGAGCTTCTCTGAAAATACAGAGTATATCTTCAAGAGATGCTCACAGCGACTTTATCTTCTAAGGAAACTCAGTGGCCTCGGTGTCAGCCGGCAGATTTTAGAATTAGTGTTGTTACGTCCACAAAGTGGAACAATAACTAAACAACAACCAAATTAAAACAGAGTCAACGTGAAGTTTCAAACTGTAAGTTTATTTCAGTACAACGGAAGGTTCACAAATGTGGGGGAGGTAGGGACAATATAGTTTTGCCAAATAATCAAAATTAAGAAACCAAAACTAGGCCTAACTAAATCTGTCTTCTTAAACACAACAAACAAAAAGGCTGACTAACTTCTCTACTAACAGCAGTTTTACAAAACATACATGGGATGGCAACAACCACTAAACCTAGTGTTTCTAGACATGAAACAACCTACGTGCAAGTGTACAGGGTACCCCAGACTTACCTATGCCCTCTACCTCCTTACCACAAACCTTATCTGTCCTTTCCCACTGGAAACAAGAGACTTCAACATACAAATACCTCATTACAAATGAGTTAGAGAGAGAGCGAGAGAGCCCAGAGTGTGCCTCTTTTATGGGCAGCCCACGACAGCGATTGGCTGGATGGAATTAGTGTGAGCTAATTGCAGCTGGCAAACTCTGCACAGGTGGACTCCAATCACCTCCATTAACTCTTTATCCTGGAAGCACCTGCAAGACAAGGAGGAGGGGCAGAACAACACAGGAGAAAACTCTGCAGGCCTGTCTGGCCCTGCAGGCACGTAACATCGCAATAACCTCCATATTGTGTAAAACCATGGAACGAGTTCTTGCCAGCCACCTGACCAGCACAGTGGCTACTAAGCTAGATCTGCTCCAGTTCGCTTAAATAAGAGCGACAGAGTCCCAGACGACGCTGTGCTGACTGCTTAACACCGTCCACAAAACACCTTATGCATCCTAAAGGTTATGCCAGAGCTTTATTTGTGGATTTTAGCTCAGCTTTTAACTCAATGAAGACGCATATTCTCCTGAAAAGGCTCCTTGATCTCAACATCAACACAGGGTTAGTTGTGTGGATCAGAGGGTCTGTGTCAGGGAGAACATGTCAGACAGGCTGCCCACAGGGCTGTGTTCTTTCCTCTGTGCTATTCTCTCTTTTTACTAATGAATTTATGACCAATGAGAAACATTTTAGACTGTTTAAGTATGCGGATGACATGGCCTTAGTTGGTCTTTTACAGGAAACAGGCCCACTAGGTGAAGCTGCCTATCTGGCCCACGCTACAGCCCTTCAGACATGGTGTCACACTAACCAGCTAGAAATCAATGTGGCCGAGACGAAAGAATTAATCATGTGCTGCACAAAACAACATTTGATCACAGAGCCAGTTTCACTTGATGGCCAACATGTTGAAACTGTGGAACACTTTAAATACCTCGGTACAGTCCTGGACACCCAGGTGAGCTTCTCTGAAAATACAGAGTATATCTTCAAGAGATGCTCACAGCGACTTTATCTTCTAAGGAAACTCAGTGGCCTCGGTGTCAGCCGGCAGATTTTAGAATTAGTGTACAAAACTATTGTTGAGAGGATTTTAACCTTTAACCTTCCTGCCTGGTACGGTCACCTACACTGTAGATAGAAGAATAAACTGTCTAGGATTGTGTCAATGGCAGGCAAAATAGGTGGTAAACCCCAAAAGCCCTTGACTCAACTTTTTACAGAAAGGACGAGGAAGAAAGCGAGGAGCATCCTGGCAGAGAGCTCCCATCCTCTCTGCAGCCAGTTGGGAGGCGCTATAGAGCCCCTCTGGCAACTAAACATGTGTTTAAAAAGTCTTTCATCCCAAATGCCATCAATACTCTTAACTCAACACAGTGACTGAGCAGAGCTGAGCCACAGACACTGACATGAACTGTTTTTAATGTGTAACATAACCTGTCTCTGTTTTTTACTAACTGCTGTCTGTTGTTTTCTGTGTTTTGTGAGCCGAAGAGAAAAATCCACCCTGGTGGACAATAAAGTTTGATTGTATTGATCAGTTCATATTGAGGGGCCGTCAGCTTTACAATTTAGTTTGGAGGGAGATTCGGTACCAGTGAAGTCAGTGCATTTTATGAGTGGGCCTTCTGTGACGTTACCCACCGTAGGGGTCAGAGGTCACCACTCCTCAATCCCCACGGATTTTCTTTTCAGTCAAATTTTCAATTTTGACGCATTTATAGATGAAAAGTCAAGTCAATAAACATGGTCAATGATAGAGAAGCATGGTTGATCAGCATGTTTGCCAACCTTCAGACATCATAGTCTAATATGAGGATTAATCAGCCTGAGTTCTGAAGGAACCGGCCCTCTACCTCCAAGAGGTCAGGGCACAGTTACGTGTTGGTTAATCTTGTGTGACAAAGAGATTTTCCAAACAGACGGGTTAAAGCATAATAATACAATTTATTCCGAACAATTAATGTTGCATAAGTAAGATAACAGAGTTTACAGAATTCTGGATCCAATCAACGTGTCCCTGACAACATACAATGCATGGGTCAGTTCGCGAAGTCTGAACCCCGAGCTATCCCTGATCCAGCGTTTTTATGGTTTACACAATATCAATAGTCATGAGCTTATGGCACGTGATGTTTTTGCTGCATATCTTCTTTTTTGTTTCTTCTTCTGACTCCATCCTCCCGTGACCTTGTGAAAAGAACAGAACATGCAGTCCCGTGTACCTCCCCCCTGTCCTCGCCCTTGAGTAGTTCAAAGCCTCTCCAAATGCTGCCGGAGATTATTACAATGTGTCACCAATCTACAGTCACCGAATCACCTCCTCAAGGAACAAAACAGTGCAACAACAACTGAACAGCCCAAAGTCCTTCATTCCTTCACCCTGAGTTATGCCCTGAGAAGCTAATAATTGAGAGACAGTTATTGAGCAATCATGAAACAATACAACAGTTTTCAGCTTCCCTTATAAGCAGGTTATTTCAGGTCATTGTAAGCACTTTTGTACATAATAAATCCAACAGTTCACTAAAAAACTGAAATCACTAACTTTCTGTATTCTGTTTGGTGGTTTATGAGGCTTTTCAATAATTTCTAGTCTATTTGGTATAATATGTAATTTAGTTAATTTGTTCGACATCATGATAATGCTGATTTTTCAACCAGTGGTTATGACATTAATGCCAGCTAGACAGAATAAAGCTCTGTCTGTCATGACAATAGAACTGTACTGAAGGCCTTTCCTTTACTCGGGTGACTCTTTACAGCCACCTGAAGACAGCAGGTATCTGTTAAATCTACAGTATCTAGAGTGATGAAGTGGCCTTCAGTCCAGAGGAAACGAGGAAATACGATTTAAGCGACATGGGACGGTCGTTTCCTCTGAAGCGTCACGTGAAGCGACGTCCGTTTCTGATGACAGCAGCAGCTGATCACATCTGGATCAGCTGTCAGTCAGCTTTAACAGCTGTTTGTGTCTGAACTGTACTAATACTAATAAAGACAAGTGCAAGCTGCAGCCTGTATTTCTACTGTGGACTGCTTAGAGGCCCAGGAACCATCTCTACTGGCACAATAACTTTATATTATTTATTCATTATTAGCGTCTGTAGTTATTGATATTCTGATTGTGAGTTAATTATTTCATAACCCAGAATATGACTGTGGTGTTTTTTGAACACTGGACATTATTTATTAGGCTAAAGGGAAAATGTAAATGATGTAACTCATATCAAACCCGACATTCAGGAATCATCAGCCTCATGTGACTGAATGGAAATGAGGATAATGATGTAAAAGGTGTTTGTTGCTGACAGACAGACAGACTCTCCTTTTCGCTCTGACTTTAATAGTTTCATTAATAAAAGTTAACGGGGGAAATAACAGATCATGAAAAGACAAATCATTCTAATAAATAAATAAAGTTATTTTAAGTCAGTTTGTCAGGTATTATAAACCCCTCTGACTGTCAGGCTGCTTCACTGACGGTGTGTGAAGGAGAGATACTGCAGGTCCTTCTGCTGCTGCTCAGAGCTTCAGTTAACACAGATTATAACTAGATGGTGAATCAGAAGACAACTAAAATATAAAACGTTTAATCTGTGATCTGTTTTCACTCCGGTATAAAACTCCAGTGATGCTGAGAGGTAAAGTTATCAGATCAGTCTGATCAGCAGCAGCGTCCAATCAGTAACTGATATCCAATAAGGGGGCGTGTCGGTCGGTAAAAGACTTCCGTGCAGGATACACTGGTGTATCCTCGCTCATAGCTCCTCCGGCAAGCCTCCTCGCTCCTCGATGCACAAATAAGAGCTTTGGGACGGTCTTCAAGATGGCACACCAGAACAACTTCCGGTTCAAGCGAGGATCGAGGAGCGAGGAAATGAAGGATTCGATTTCTGAGGAGCGAGGATCGAGGATCGAGGAGGCTTGCCGGAGGAGCTATGAGCGAGGATACACCAGTGTATCCTGCACGGAAGTCTTTTACCGACCGACACGCCCCCTTTATTGGATATCAGTTACTGATTGGACGCTGCTGCCGATCAGACTGATCTGATAACTTTACCTCTCAACATCACTGAGTTTCATACCGGAGTGAAAACAGATCACAGAGTAACGTTTTATAGTTTAGTTGTCTTCTGATTCACCATCTAGTTATAATCTGTGTTAATTGAAGCTCTGAGCAGCAGCAGAAGGACCTGCAGTAGCTCTGCTTCACACACCGTCAGTGAAGCAGCCTGACAGTCAGAGGGGTTTATAATACCTGACAAACTGACTTAAAATAACTTTCTGCATTTTTTAGAATGATTTGTCTTTTCATGATCTGTTATTTCCCCCGTTAACTTTTATTAATGAAACTATTAAAGTCAGAGCGAAAAGGAGAGTCTGTCTGTCTGTCTGTCAGCAACAAACACCTTTTACATCATTTATCCTCATTCAGTCACATGAGGCTGATAATTCCTGAATGTCGGGTTTGATATGAGTTACATCATTTACATTTTCCCTTTAGCCTAATAAATAATGTCCAGTGTTCAAAAAACACCGTAGTCATATTCTGGGTTATGAAATAATTAACTCACAATCAGAATATCAATAACTACAGACGCTAATAATAAATAAATAATATAAAGTTATTGTGCCAGTAGAGATGGTTCCTGAGCATCTAAGCAGTCCACAGTAGAAATACAGACTGCAGCTTGCACTTGTCTTTATTAGTATTAGTACAGTTCAGACACAAACAGCTGTTAAAGTTGACTGACAGCTGATCCAGATGTGATCAGCTGCTGCTGTCATCAGAAACGGACGTCGCTTCACGTGACGCTTCAGAGGAAACGACCGTCTCATGTCGCTTAAATCGTATTTCCTCGTTTCCTCTCTCCTCGCATGGTTTCCTTGCGTCTCTCCATGCTTCCCTGGTGGGAGGGACTAAGACGCAAGGATGAGACGCAAGTGAGGGAAACAGGGATGCAATTAAGAGCTTTGGAACGCAGCCCAGGTGAACTGCAAACCTTCTTAACAACGGACGTGAGGTCACAGTGACTTGACCTTTGACCACCAAAATCTAATCAACCTCGAGTCCAAGAATGTGTAAAAATTTGAAGAAATTCCCACCAGGCGTTCCTGAGATATCACGTTCACGAGATCGGCAAAAAATATCAAAATAAACATATCTGTAGATGTGTTTACTGTAACAGTCAAGATCTTGGGATGCTTAAATTTTACTTTACTTGTATAGTTATGTCAACGGACCAGGAGGTGGTGCTATCGCAGTAGCATTTCAAATAGTTCAGGTTGCTGTCAACTCTCTTTAAAATAGACTGTTGTACTATTCCGCTTGAATCAAGCTCTTAGCAGCTGTTTGGTTCACAAAAAAACACATTTTACCATTTACCTCCTTGCAGATAGTTTCCATTTTATTTGCAGATGTTTCAGATTTCCGCTGTTTAGACCTCTTCCGTCATCCTAATACAACAGGTGAATGGTATTTGGTTTGTGCCTCCCAAAAGGATTAAACGATTACATTTGGGAAACTCAATAATAGTATGATTTTCTCTCATTCAGAAAAATCCACAGACCATCAGTGTGAAGATTTTTTTATTGACAGCTTCTGCAATCGTATTTCAGTAGAAAGTTGATCTCAGAAAACAGCAAATATTTTAAGTAACATGCTACTTTGTCCTGAGTCTGGCACAAGAGGTAAAGACATCATTTCATTAAAAATAAAAGGGTTTTGTTACCTTGTCGGTAACTTCCACAGCTATCAGCTCTTAAGATTTGAGATATCTTGTGTGCTGACATTTGGCATGTAGGTGGCACAACAAGAAAACCAATGGAGTGTCCAAAATGGAAAGCATGAAAGTACTCGTAAGTTTCATGCCAATCTTCCAATTAGAATTTGATATTTCTTGTGTACAAAATGGAGGCACCAAAACATGAATATCTACAGCAATGTGTGATGATGATGGACCAAAGTGGACCGACAGACCAGCTGACCAATAAACATTTACTATCCTGAGTCTCTGCTGCTAACAGAGCAACAACGAACGTTAAGTAATTGAAGTATTCAGACTACAGTTTGGTAGATTTGCTTTGTGCAGGCTTGTTTGATTCACTTTGGTTCTTCAGGCTTGTCTTGTTTCTGTGGGAGAAAGGAATACACAGAAGAGTATGTTAGTTCAGTTGGATTGGTGTCCCAATGTGGGGCGTTTTGTTACATGTTACCTTTTCTGTAATGTATTTTGTTTGTCAAAGTAACTTTTTTATTTATAAAAAAAACTACGGAAACAAAATGAGTTGTTTGACCGTCCTTCTTGAGCCCAAATGATAAAAGGGAATCTGGTTCAAGTTTTCATTTTCGATGACTTAAAGGAACAGTGTGTAACATTTAGGGGGATCTATTCGAAGATGTATTTGGAGGTGGGGCCCCGTTCATTCCTATGAAAGTTGCTCAGTGGCGCATGATGCCAAAATGGCTCGATTTCCAACTGGAAAAGTCCCTGGATCTTCCGGCGATCTTATACATCCATTGGGCCCATGGAGCAGGTGAGTAGCGTCCGCTTGGTCATGGGGTCGCAGCCGTCACGCTGTTGTCACGGCTTGCTAACTCCACCTCCCAGCCCTCGCTCCAGCCTCGGTCTGGGTCTCATTCACATGAACGGAGGAAGGGAAATAACTCTGGATTCGGCTATTAGTGCGTTTTACAACTGGGAAATTGATTCACCTCAAAAGAAATTATCCTCTGAGTTACAGACGTCTCTTTCCCAATGTAAGTCTATGGGAAAAAGTATTTTTGGGCCCAATGGCCTCACGTGACGGACACGGAAGTTCCAGTACCGCCGTTTGGCCACTACGAAAATTGGGCTCAACGACCGGCGCTCTTCCTGGGGCCTTGGTCCTCTTCACAGAGCCGGCCGCCATGTTTCTACAGTAGCCCAGAACGGATGAACCAAACACCGGCTCTAGATGGGGCCATTCGCATTTTCATGTTTCCACTTCGGCCACCGAATAGTTCTCCTGCACGCTTGCAACCTCGCCACTAGATGCCGCCAGATCCTACACACTGCACCTTTAAGATTGATTAAAAGTAGCTCTGTTCTAATTTTGAAATGTCAACAGACAGTTATTCATACTGAACTAAAAATAAAAAAATCTCAATTCCTACAAAATATTTGTCATTTTCACCTTTTCATTTAAAACCTACACTAAATGCTGTCTTGATTTATCTAAGTCACGCATGCAGCTTTACCTGTTGCCCTCGGCCTCTTCGGTTGAATCGGGAAGCTCTTTTCTCCTGGTCTCAGGAAGCACGAAGCTCAGAGCTCCACTGATCAGTGTAAGGCTGCTGAAAACGATGGTGGGTATGGACCAGTGGTACACGGCCAACATGTTGAGCAACGGGGACATCAAACCACCAGCTCTGCTCGCAATGGAGCCCAAACCAGACGCTGTTTGTCTGAAACATGTATCATACTAAACTTAATTAAATCTCATAAACCTTCATAGTTAAAATAAGTTTAAGTACAGTACAAATAATAAAAGTGTACAATAGGGGTTCGAGTAAGGGTTAAATCAGCAGCAACTGGACTTCAAGACGTTTCACTTCTCATCCTTACTCGGATACCGTGACCTGGATGACTGAGAATCTTCACAAACATACAATAGTGGTTGTATTGCCATTAATCAATGCTTTTATCTTGAATAGAAACGTGTTGGATGGAGATGGGGACGGCTTACCGAAAAGATGTTGGGAACAGCTCCTGAACGTACACATTGCATACGGATCCTGCCCAGTTTAAGAAAAAACGTCCTGAGATTGCTAACGTGGTAACAGCAACAGCATTACCTTGAAGAGAACAACACAGTGTCGGATAAATAAAAAAAAAAATACTGTAGAACAAGCAAACATGCTAGCGACCCTGTGAGGTTGTTTTTAGAATTAGGCAATCCATCCATATTTTTTGAGATTTTACTCTGAACCAAAAAATGTCAACCTACTAGTTGAGCTAGAAGAAAAATGAGGATGCCACTTACATCATTAGCATACACCATCTGGTAAACATGAATATCTGTACTACATTTTAAGGCAAACCAATCCGTTAACTAACTAACAACCGTTGCCATACCTAGCCACTAGCTGCTGTTGTATCTAAAAACAGACAGAAACCAGAGAAACACCATCTGAAGTGCTTTACCTTTAGGAACAGCTAGGATTGAGATGCACACGAAGCCCCCAATCAGAAGAGTTGACATCAGTGACACTTTTCTCCCCACTGCTTCTAACAGCCAGATGCAAAGTATATGAGCTGGTAGTTCAGTCAGACCAAACATAAACTGCGTCAGGAAGATGTCCAAGCCAAAATTTCCCACATTGAATGAAATGCAGAAGTAGGCAACATTCAGTGAGAACCTGAAGAAAAACAAAAACAATTTGAAATATGAATTGCAAAATGTATTATTACTTAAGCATCTCAATGCATAATTTATAGGCTCAGAGTTGTTATGTGTATCATAAAACGTAACTTACCATGCCAATGTTAGGGTAAAGAAATACTTCCTAAGCACAGATGATTGCATAAGACTTATTATGCCTCCCCTTTTCTCAGTTTCTTTCTCAACAATCTGTAATGCACAGGGGGGCGGACACAATATCATGCTTACATTATCTTGTATTTGCAAATCATGTCATCCAACAGCCTTTCAAAAAGTATTCAGTTTTTGTTCACACTGTGTCAGAAAGGTGATGAACTCTGTTATATTGTTAACTCTTCATGTAAGTTGTTTTGTAATGTTGTCCTAAAAACTTACACAGTCAATTGGTTGTAGTGTTTCTTATGTAATAATATTTTCACCATAAATATAAAATATAAAAATGTTTGTGTAGAATCAGTACCTTTTCCAGCAGAGACTCTGGAACAGTGCGTTTGTTTATGGCTGCCACTTTGGTAATCAGCTGTTTTGCCTCTTCTGTCCTTCCTCTGTCCAACAACCACCTGGCTGACTCTGGAATAAACCTGTCAGAGGCAAGGGCAGTGACACTTATCAATAATTTACTTTTAAAACAAAGGAGGCTAATAAAAAGAGAGTCAATGCACACACCATATGTAAATAGCAGTAACTGCAAGAGGAGCTGCTGCGATTAGTTGAGCCATTCTCCAGTCTCTGATGAAGTAGATCACACCAGCGAGGACGCACTGTCCAAGTGCACCAAATAGCTGAGCCACACATGATCCCCATGATCTTTTGGACGTTCCGGTCCACTCAGTGGCTAGAAACAGGAAATCGATGACAGTTAACCCTGAATTCCGTACACGAACATCCCTACCAAGAATTATGGTGGCCCAAAATTTACAAAACATTGTAAAAGGTTATTAGACAAGTAAAAAAAAAAGAAACCTGAACACATCAATAAATTATAATAGTAAAATTCCATAATAATCTTTCTGCATATTGTAATTTAAGTGTTCTGAGAGAAAACTAGACTTCTGCACCTCCTCATTGCTCTGTTTTCAGGCTTTAGAAAATCTAGCCCGTGATGGAAGACTTTGACCAATCACAGGTAATTTCATTGAGAGAGCGTTCCTATTGTCATGTGACCCATGCTTGGCGTTCCTTCAAGATATCTCAACATGGCTGTCGGGTCACAAACTTTCTCATTTTACAGCTAAACCGTACACTACAAGATGTTTCTGAAAACATTTGAGGCGAGAAATAGGCAGTAACAGAATATTGATTCATATTTGATCAGCGCTGCCTAGTTTGACCGTTTGGTCGGAATTCGTGAGTGATTGACAGCTGGCTCTCATAGAGAGCAGATCTCAGATCAGCTCTGACTGCTTGTTTTCCTCCGGCCTGTGAAATCTTGCAGACGCCATTAGGAGCACCGGAGGACACAGAGGCACATGATTTTTTTTCAGGTTACCCTTTCCCATGCACTACCGTCAGGATATAGCGACCGTTTTATAAAAATAACTTTTTTAAAATCATATTTGTTCCAATCTCACCTACTTCAGCTTTAATAATCAATCATTAATTAATATCAAAATCTATAATGAACATCTCAAATTATGAATCATAAAACCCTGAATTGTTGTAAAAGTTGAAGGAGAGTGAGATGAAGGAGCATACTGTACCCAATATGACGGAGTTCAGCCGATAACCTCCGTAGCCAATTCCCACCATGAACTGGGATGCAAAATATAAATAGACGTTTGGACATAATCCAGTTGTTAAACTAAATATGAGCATCAAAATGACTGGAATCTGAGCTGCTCGTTTACGACCAAACCTGTAACAGATAAAACCCCTCCGATCAGCATATGTGATAGCCTATAACCTCCTTTTTCTGAGTGGAAGTGTGTGATGGGATTTTGTTTGAACAACATGATGCAACGTCAAGAACACATATTCTGTACAATGTCAAGTATACTTACGATTCAGCAAAAGGTCCAAATAAGAGACAACCAAGAAGAATGCCAGCCATCAACATGGCTCGTGCCACTTCCAACAAATTAGCCCGGTCACAAACTAGATCAAACTGTAGAAATATGAAACAAAATGGTTAGTAAAGGAGAATTTTATAAAGATGATTTGATATTTGTATATTATAAATGACTATGAGACAGGTCTATGACTTACATCAGTGGCTATGGTGGCTTCATACAGCGTGTTGAAGTACACCCATCCATTCTGGCACCCTGTGGTCTCATTGAGTCCGTACTCCCTGATGGCACCAATGTCCCAGTCCACAGGGACAAACATCCGACACCTGCTGAAGGTCCCATCCTCCTCCCGGGGCAGAGTCAGGTTCAGCTGCTCCTCTGTGGTCAGGTTAGAGTCAGCCTGAAGGATCCAGTCTTAGTTGGTCTTTTACAGGAAACAGACCCACTAGGTGAAGCTGCCTATCTGGCCCACACTACAGCCCTTCAAACACGGTGTCACACTAACCAGCTAGAAATCAATGTGGCCGAGACGAAAGAATTAATCATGTGCTGCACAAAACAACATTTGATCACAGAGCCAGTTTCACTTGATGGCCAACATGTTGAAACTGTGGAACACTTTAAATACCTCGGTACAGTCCTGGACACCCAGGTGAGCTTCTCTGAAAATACAGAGTATATCTTCAAGAGATGCTCACAGCGACTTTATCTTCTAAGGAAACTCAGTGGCCTCGGTGTCAGCCGGCAGATTTTAGAATTAGTGTACAAAACTATTGTTGAGAGGATTTTAACCTTTAACCTTCCTGCCTGGTACGGTCACCTACACTGTAGATAGAAGAATAAACTGTCTAGGATCGTGTCAATGGCAGGCAAAATAGGTGGTAAACCCCAAAAGCCCTTGACTCAACTTTTTACAGAAAGGACGAGGAAGAAGGCGAGGAGCATCCTGGCAGAGAGCTCCCATCCTCTCTGCAGCCAGTCGGGAGGCGCTATAGAGCCCCTCTGGCAACTATACATGTGTTTAAAAAGTCTTTCATCCCAAATGCCATCAATACTCTTAACTCAACACAGTGACTGAGCAGAGCTGAGCCACAGACACTGACATGAACTGTTTTTAATGTGTAACATAACCTGTCTCTGTTTTTTACTAACTGCTGTCTGTTGTTTTCTGTGTTTTGTGAGCCGAAGAGAAAAATCCACCCTGGTGGACAATAAAGTTTGATTGTATTGATCAGTTCATATTGAGGGGCCGTCAGCTTTACAATTTAGTTTGGAGGGAGATTCGGTACCAGTGAAGTCAGTGCATTTTATGAGTGGGCCTTCTGTGACGTTACCCACCGTAGGGGTCAGAGGTCACCACTCCTCAATCCCCACGGATTTTCTTTTCAGTCAAATTTTCAATTTTGACGCATTTATAGATGAAAAGTCAAGTCAATAAACATGGTCAATGATAGAGAAGTATGGTTGATCAGCATGTTTGCCAACCTTCAGACATCATAGTCTAATATGAGGATTAATCAGCCTGAGTTCTGAAGGAACCGGCCCTCTACCTCCAAGAGGTCAGGGCACAGTTACGTGTTGGTTAATCTTGTGTGACAAAGAGATTTTCCAAACAGACGGGTTAAAGCATAATAATACAATTTATTCCGAACAATTAATGTTGCATAAGTAAGATAACAGAGTTTACAGAATTCTGGATCCAATCAACGTGTCCCTGACAACATACAATGCATGGGTCAGTTCGCGAAGTCTGAACCCCGAGCTATCCCTGATCCAGCGTTTTTATGGTTTACACAATATCAATAGTCATGAGCTTATGGCACGTGATGTTTTTGCTGCATATCTTCTTTTTTGTTTCTTCTTCTGACTCCATCCTCCCGTGACCTTGTGAAAAGAACAGAACATGCAGTCCTGTGTGCCTCCCCCCTGTCCTCGCCCTTGAGTAGTTCAAAGCCTTTACAAGATTATTACAATGTGACTATATAGAAATCTACAATCACCGAATCACCTCCTCAAGGAACAAAACAGTGCAACAACAACTGAACAGCCCCAAGTCCTTCATTCCTTCACCCTGAGTTATGCCCTGAGAAGCTAATAATTGAGAGACAGTTATTGAGCAATCATGAAACAATACAACAGTTTTCAGCTTCCCTTATAAGCAGGTTATTTCAGGTCATTGTAAGCACTTTTGTACATAATAAATCCAACAGTTCACTAAAAAACTGAAATCACTAACTTTCTGTATTCTTTTTGGTGGTTTATGAGGCTTTTCAATAATTTCTAGTCTATTTGGTATAATATGTAATTTAGTTAATTTGTTCGACATCATGATAATGCTGATTTTTCAACCAGTGGTTATGACATTAATGCCAGCTAGACAGAATAAAGCTCTGTCTGTCATGACAATAGAACTGTACTGAAGGCCTTTCCTTTACAGCCACCTGAAGACAGCAGGTATCTGTTAAATCTACAGTATCTAGAGTGATGAAGTGGCCTTCAGTCCAGAGGAAACGAGGAAATACGATTTAAGCGACATGGGACGGTCGTTTCCTCTGAAGCGTCACGTGAAGCGACGTCCGTATCTGATGACAGCAGCAGCTGATTATAAACCCCTCTGACTGTCAGGCTGCTTCACTGACGGTGTGTGAAGGAGAGATACTGCAGGTCCTTCTGCTGCTGCTCAGAGCTTCAGTTAACACAGATTATAACTAGATGGTGAATCAGAAGACAACTAAAATATAAAACGTTTAATCTGTGATCTGTTTTCACTCCGGTATGAAACTCAGTGATGTTGAGAGGTAAAGTTATCAGATCAGTCTGATCGGCAGCAGCGTCCAATCAGTAACTGATCTCCAATAAGGGGGCGTGTCGGTCGGTAAAAGACTTCCGTGCAGGATACACTGGTGTATCCTCGCTCATAGCTCCTCCGGCAAGCCTCCTCGATCCTCGATCCTCGCTCCTCGATGCACAAATAAGAGCTTTGGGACGGTCTTCAAGATGGCGCACCAGAACAACTTCCGGTTCAAGCGAGGATCGAGGAGCGAGGAAACGAAAATTAAGAGCTTTGGAACGCAGCCCAGGGCTGCATCCCAAAGCTCTTAATTGCATCCCTGTTTCCCTCACTTGCGTCTTTTCCTTGCGTCTTAGTCCCTCCCACCAGGGAAGCATGGAGAGACGCAAGGAAACCATGCGAGGAGAGAGGAAACGAGGAAATACGATTTAAGAGACATGAGACGGTCGTTTCCTCTGAAGCGTCACGTGAAGCGACGTCCGTTTCTGATGACAGCAGCAGCTGATCACATCTGGATCAGCTGTCAGTCAGCTTTAACAGCTGTTTGTGTCTGAACTGTACTAATACTAATAAAGACAAGTGCAAGCTGCAGTCTGTATTTCTGCTGTGGACTGCTTAGAGGCTCAGGAACCATCTCTACTGGATCAATAACTTTATATTATTTATTCATTATTAGCGTCTGTAGTTATTGATATTCTGATTGTGAGTTAATTATTTCATAACCCAGAATATGACTGTGGTGTTTTTTGAACACTGGACATTATTTATTAGGCTAAAGGGAAAATGTAAATGATGTAACTCATATCAAACCCGACATTCAGGAATCATCAGCCTCATGTGACTGAATGAGGATAAATGATGTAAAAGGTGTTTGTTGCTGACAGACATATTCTCCTTTTCTCTCTGACTTTAATAGTTTCATTAATAAAGTAAACGGGGGAAATAACAGATCATGAAAAGAAAAATCATTCTAAAAAATGCAGAGTGATTTTAAGTCAGTTTGTCAGGTCTTATAAACCCCTCTGACTGTCAGGCTGCTTCACTGACGGTGTGTGAAGGAGAGCTACTGCAGGTCCTTCTGCTGCTGCTCAGAGCTTCAGTTAACACAGATTATAACTAGATGGTGAATCAGAAGACAACTAAACTATAAAACGTTACTCTGTGATCTGTTTTCACTCCGGTATAAAACTCCAGTGATGTTGAGAGGTAAAGTTATCAGATCAATCTGATCAGCAGCGTCCAATCAGTAACTGATATCCAATAAGGGGGCGTGTCGGTCGGTAAAAGACTTCCGTGCAGGATACACTAGTGTATCCTCGCTCATAGCTCCTCCGGCAAGCCTCCTCGATCCTCGATCCTCGCTCCTCGATGCACAAATAAGGGCTTTGGGACGGTCTTCAAGATGGCGCACCAGAACTACTTCCGGTTCAAGCGAGGATCGAGGAGCGAGGAAACGAAAATTAAGAGCTTTGGGACGTACCCCAGGTGAACTGCAAACCTTCTTAACAACGGACGTGAGGTCACAGTGACTTGACCTTTGACCACCAAAATCTAATCAACCTCGAGTCCAAGAATGTGTAAAAATTTGAAGAAATTCCCACCAGGCGTTCCTGAGATATCACGTTCACGAGATCGGCAAAAAATATCAAAATAAACATATCTGTAGATGTGTTTACTGTAACAGTCAAGATCTTGTGATGCTTAAATTTTACTTTACTTGTATAGTTATGTCAACGGACCAGGAGATGGTGCTATCGCAGTAGCATTTCAAATAGTTCAGGTTGCTGTCAACTCTCTTTAAAATAGACTTGTACTATTCCGCTTGAATCAAGCTCTTAGCAGCTGTTTGGTTCACAAAAAAACACATTTTACCATTTACCTCCTTGCAGATAGTTTCCATTTTATTTGCAGATGTTTCAGATTTCCGCTGTTTAGACCTCTTCCGTCATCCTAATACAACAGGTGAATGGTATTTGGTTTGTGCCTCCCAAAAGGATTAAACGATTACATTTGGGAAACTCAATAATAGTATGATTTTCTCTCATTCAGAAAAATCCACAGACCATCAGTGTGAAGATTTTTTTATTGACAGCTTCTGCAATCGTATTTCAGTAGAAAGTTGATCTCAGAAAACAGCAAATATTTTAAGTAACATGCTACTTTGTCCTGAGTCTGGCACAAGAGGTAAAGACATCATTTCATTAAAAATAAAAGGGTTTTGTTACCTTGTCGGTAACTTCCACAGCTATCAGCTCTTAAGATTTGAGATATCTTGTGTGCTGACATTTGGCATGTAGGTGGCACAACAAGAAAACCAATGGAGTGTCCAAAATGGAAAGCATGAAAGTACTCGTAAGTTTCATGCCAATCTTCCAATTAGAATTTGATATTTCTTGTGTACAAAATGGAGGCACCAAAACATGAATATCTACAGCAATGTGTGATGATGATGGACCAAAGTGGACCGACAGACCAGCTGACCAATAAACATTTACTATCCTGAGTCTCTGCTGCTAACAGAGCAACAACGAACGTTAAGTAATTGAAGTATTCAGACTACAGTTTGGTAGATTTGCTTTGTGCAGGCTTGTTTAATTCACTTTGGTTCTTCAGGCTTGTCTTGTTTCTGTGGGAGAAAGGAATACACAGAAGAGTATGTTAGTTCAGTTGGATTGGTGTCCCAATGTGGGGCGTTTTGTTACATGTTACCTTTTCTGTAATGTATTTTGTTTGTCAAAGTAACTTTTTTATTTATAAAAAAAACTACGGAAACAAAATGAGTTGTTTGACCGTCCTTCTTGAGCCCAAATGATAAAAGGGAATCTGGTTCAAGTTTTCATTTTCGATGACTTAAAGGAACAGTGTGTAACATTTAGGGGGATCTATTCGAAGATGTATTTGGAGGTGGGGCCCCGTTCATTCCTATGAAAGTTGCTCAGTGGCGCATGATGCCAAAATGGCTCGATTTCCAACTGGAAAAGTCCCTGGATCTTCCGGCGATCTTATACATCCATTGGGCCCATGGAGCAGGTGAGTAGCGTCCGCTTGGTCATGGGGTCGCAGCCGTCACGCTGTTGTCACGGCTTGCTAACTCCACCTCCCAGCCCTCGCTCCAGCCTCGGTCTGGGTCTCATTCACATGAACGGAGGAAGGGAAATAACTCTGGATTCGGCTATTAGTGCGTTTTACAACTGGGAAATTGATTGACCTCAAAAGAAATTATCCTCTGAGTTACAGACGTCTCTTTCCCAATGTAAGTCTATGGGAAAAAGTATTTTTGGGCCCAATGGCCTCACGTGACGGACACGGAAGTTCCAGTACCGCCGTTTGGCCACTACGAAAATTGGGCTCAACGACCGGCGCTCTTCCTGGGGCCTTGGTCCTCTTCACAGAGCCGGCCGCCATGTTTCTACAGTAGCCCAGAACGGATGAACCAAACACCGGCTCTAGATGGGGCCATTCGCATTTTCATGTTTCCACTTCGGCCACCGAATAGTTCTCCTGCACGCTTGCAACCTCGCCACTAGATGCCGCCAGATCCTACACACTGCACCTTTAAGATTGATTAAAAGTAGCTCTGTTCTAATTTTGAAATGTCAACAGACAGTTATTCATACTGAACTAAAAATAAAAAAATCTCAATTCCTACAAAATATTTGTCATTTTCACCTTTTCATTTAAAACCTACACTAAATGCTGTCTTGATTTATCTAAGTCACGCAT